>NC_039265.1:523139-650639 GCF_003368295.1 Carassius auratus
AGTTTTGAGTAATGAACCAGGCTGGGAGTTTTTAAAAGCCTCAGGAATCTTTTGCAGGTGTTTAGAGTTAATTAGTTGATTCAGATGATTAGGTTAATAGCTCATTTAGAGAACCTTTTCATGATATGTTAATTTTTTGAGATAGGAATTTGGGGTTTTCATGAGCTGTATGCCAAAATCATCAGTATTAAAACAATAAAAGACCTGAAATATTTCAGTTGGTGTGCAATGAATCTAAAATATATGAAAGTTTAATTTTTATCATTACATTATGGAAAATAATGAACTTATCACAATATGAAATTTTTTGAGGAGGACCTGTATGTACTTTAGTTAAAAAATCATTCTACACTCTTTCTGTAGCATTGATTTTTTTTTTTTTTTTTTTTTGATTTTTAGCTGGGCCCAGAATCACATCCACACAAACAGCAGAAGATTCTGATTCTACCCTCACCAACAGACACACAGGTAATAAGACAGGTTTTTTTATAACCATTTAGTTTCAGAGCTGCACATTATACATTATATTAGTATTATTCCCCAGCAACAATGTTGATCAGAATGTTGTTGACAGAACGATGCGAGGATGGCATTATTACAGGCTTTGTCCCAACCCTGTTAGGGCATACTGGATTTTTTGCGCACATTTACGAAACGTATTTACATTTATGAATGACAAATTGTAATATAATTATATCGGTTTCTATATTTTAAACAACTTAACACAAACGATGGATACAAACGCCCTCTAAACAATCCTGAAAGTTTGGTTGGCACTTAAACCTTAATAATAGTAATGAGTATTTATGATAGCTTTTGGGGACATTGACCTGTATTTTAACTGTCCTTATGGGGACACTTTGGCTTAGTGAGGATGGAATCCTAGTCCTCTTAAGGATAACCTGAAACTCGTATTAATTTCTTGCTGATACAATTTTTGTTTATATATACAACTACTATAATATTATGATCCTACTGTTTTTTGCAAACTATAAGGTGCACCGTAGCAGTTTTCCTATATATAGTTCATTGGGTACATCCGTCAGTAAAAACCATTATAAATCCTAAAATATTGTTCGTCTAATTACTTTTTCCGCTGAAATTTGGAGACCATGTATTTAAAATGGCTACCCTCATACACTGTCCATAAAAGATGGATAGAAACATTCTCTAAACAGAAGTTGGTAATAACCTCAGGTCTTTATTTTAAATCCACTGTGCTTGTGTACAGAGCAAAAACAATAAAATATGTTGGCCCTAATAATTTCTAGCAAAAGGAAAGTGTTGTTTCCCCTTGTTTTTGTTTTGTAATACTGTTATTCAGTCTCAATAAAGTGCCTTATCTGTTTTGTAATTTCATAGCCTCAAATGATAATTATTTTTTATTACAGGTATGGTCAGAAATTGACCATGCATCTCCAACCAGCGAATGTGTACCACCACTGGAAAGAGTGTATTTGTAAGTAACAACATTAATTACTTGCCTGTCCAAAGTCTGTCCATTAGGGTTACATAAAATATCTACCTTTTTAACTCCCTATTCTTGAAAGTTTGTGGTCTGAAGATCACATTTAACTGTGACAGGGTTTAAAAGTAGTGTTGTCAAAAGACCCGGTACTTTGGTACCAAGTCGGTACAAAATTTTTAAAAATGTGGACTGTACCAGGTTTCTTTAAGTATGGTAGTACGAGGTCCGTTCAAACCCGGTTCAGCGCTATGATTTCCGTGAAGCAGAAAACGAGGATGGAATCTCAAATCCAGTCATGAAAATGAAACTTACATTTTAATATGGACAGTCATGGAATTTGTCAAAGTTAGCGTAAATTAATCAAATCAAATCTCCGTATGGACCAGTATCTGTAAATGTTAAGCCGCATAAAAATCTGTGTTCTGCGCGTCTCTGTGTGAATCAATGAATGGCAGAGACGTGCAGGTTTGTTTACTACATGGACTGAAGCGCATGACGCTTGTATTAATTTCAGCATCTGAGCTTCAGAGTTCTCTCTCCATCAAGCGATCTGAACTTTTCAGTTCATCTCAATGGACGCACAGCGCACCTGTATTTGATGCTCTGTAAACTCTGTGTGAAGGCGCACGACTCACCGTCGCTTTACTGATAGCGCTGTTTCTCACACATGCAAAGAGAGAGAGCGCGAGAGTCTTACCACGCTGAATCGACACGCTATATGTAAACTATTCTTTGTTGTCTTCTCCTGTCAAAATAATGGAGTTCATTTACAATTATTCATTTTCGAACAAGCAGAAGACACTCCGGTTTCTCCGGTAGTGGCCGGAGCTAATGTGCAAATGGCAATTTCATTGGCTGACGCTCAACTAGCACCGACCCTGTTTTGATTTCAGCAAATCAGTTTGACCGAACGCAGACAACGTGATTAATATTCATGAACCCAGCAGCTCATCAATTCATAGTGCATTGTATATACATTAGTATGATAGTAAAATTATCCTTTAATAATAATTATGATCTATTACTATTTTTCTTACAGAAACCCTCAATGACCAAAAATATCTTAAGCATCACCACCAGTCTTAAGTTCAGTTAAAATGACAAATATGCATTCATTAGGCCTAAAAGTAAATTTTTACATAAAGACATTGTGCTAGAAATATTACTATTATTTAGTAAAATGTATGTGATACTGCTACTACTGTTAAAATTTTTAAACTTTATTTTTTTAAGAAATAAATCACAATATTTCTTCCATGTTTTAATTTTAATAGCAAATCCCCTTTATTTACCAAAAATAAAATGTTTAAATTTCATAAATTAAAAGACAAATTAAATTTGGGTGAAACTTATTTACTGTTTTTCATAATTATATAACCTGTAGAAAAATTTTAAACACAATTGTAAATAAGTATAAAGAATGGCATTGGTTTTATTTTATTATTTTATTAATATATATATTTTTTTAATTGGCATATTTTTGTGTTTTGCTTTGGTACCGAGAACCATGGATTTTCACTGGTATCGGTATCAAATACTGAAATTTGGGTACCGTGACAACACTATTTAAAAGGTATACGACTCACCAAGAAATATTTTGATTGTGTACTGCTCTGCATACAACTGTCTAATGTCTAAACGTTAAACCAATATGTCTCTAATGATCTCTTTGTAAGAGACAAAACCACAGTAAGATTATTTATCGTAATGTCATGATGAGAATTACAAGAAATTGCCCCAACTCATGCTCGGCCAACATCAAATTGTAGGCTATTATTTCTGCTGTTGTGCTCATGTGTAAATTGAGGATAGAACGAACAAGTGATGATATTTGATACCTTCTGGGGACATGCATTGACCTGTATTTTAACTGTCTTTATGGGGACACCTTGTTTAAATGGGGATTGCATTATTTCCATGAAACCTTCTGGGGACATTGACCTGTATTTTAACTGTCTTTATGGGGACACCTTGTTTAAGTGGGATTGCATTATATGCATAATATAATTTGTGTAGAATTCTCAAGACCTTTATATTTGTCATGTTTGACTGATTACAGGTTGCCTTCCTTCACAACATGGACACAGATTCCAGCTCTGCAGAAGATGGGAATGTGTCCCACTCCAATTCCAAGGTAAGAAAGTATAGATGATGGCCACAGTTCATAAAAGTTTGGAGAGTTCATTAAGTTTATCTTGACTGATTTTTGTAACAGTTTAAAAGGCAACTCTTTCAATGTTTGTTTGATACTTGAGACCCATTCATACTTCATAACTTGCATTCATTTTTGCAATTATATATTAAACTAGATTATTAATCTGTTCTGGTCCATGTCTAAATTCTAATACAATCACATCGCAATTCAAATAAATTGGATCATTACTTTAGAGAAATGACTACTAATTATAAATGTAGAGAACAGAAAATCATTGCATGTACATAACAAAAATGATCACTTTTAAAAAAAACTTTTTTTTTTTTTTTTTGCAGTTTACAATTGTACAGGTCCTTCTAAAAAATGTAGCATATTGTGATAAGTTCATTATTTTCCATAATGTAATGATAAAAAATAAACTTTCATATATTTTAGATTCATTGCACACCAACTGAAATATTTCAGGTCTTTTATTGTTTTGATACTGATGATTTTGGCATACAGCTCATGAAAACCCAAAATTCCTATCTCAAAAAATTTGCATATTTCATCCGACCAATAAAAGAAAAGTGTTTTTAATACAAAAAGTCAACCTTCAAATAATTATGTTCAGTTATGCACTCAATACTTGGTGGGGAATCCTTTTGCAGAAATGACTGCTTCAATGCGGCGTGGCATGGAGGCAATCAGCCTGTCGCACTGCTGAGGTGTTATGGAGGCCCAGGATGCTTCGATAGCAGCCTTAAGCTCATCCAGAGTGTTGGGTCTTGCGTCTCTCAACTTTCTCTTCACAATATCCCACAGATTCTCTATGGGGTTCAGGTCAGGAGAGTTGAGCACAGTAATACCATGGTCAGTAAACCATTTACCAGTGGTTTTGGCACTGTGAGCAGGTGCCAGGTCGTGCTGAAAAACAAAATCTTCATCTCCATAAAGCTTTTCAGCAGATGAAAGCATGAAGTGCTCCAAAATCTCCTGATAGCTAGCTGCATTGACCCTGCCCTTGATAAAACACAGTGGACCAACACCAGCAGCTGACATGGCACCCCAGACCATCACTGACTGTGGGTACTTGACACTGGACTTCAGGCATTTTGGCATTTCCTTCACCCCAGTCTTCCTCCAGACTCTGGCACCTTGATTTCTGAATGACATGCAAAATTTGCTTTCATCCGAAAAAAGTACTTTGGACCACTGAGCAACAGTCCAGTGCTGCTTCTCTGTAGCCCATTTCCTGCACACGCCTGTGCACGGTGGCTCTGGATGTTTCTACTCCAGACTCAGTCCACTGCTTCCGCAGGTCACCCAAGGTCTGGAATCGGTCCTTCTCCACAATCTTCCTCAGGGTCCGGTCACCTCTTCTCGTTGTGCAGCTTTTTTTGCCACACTTCCCACAGACTTCTCACTGAGGTGCCTTGATACAGCACTCTGGGAACAGGCTATTCATTCAGAAATTTATTTCCGTGTCTTACCCTCTCCCTTGAGGGTGTCAATGATGGCCTTCTGGACAGCAGTCAGGTCAGTTTTGAGTAATGAACCAGGCTGAACCAGTTTTTAAAAGCCTCAGGAATCTTTTGCAGGTGTTTAGAGTTAATTAGTTGATTCAGATGATTAGGTTAATAGCTCATTTAGAGAACCTTTTCATGATATGTTAATTTTTTTAGATAGGAATTTGGGGTTTTCATGAGCTGTATGCCAAAATCATCAGTATTAAAACAATAAAAGACCTGAAATATTTCAGTTGGTGTGCAATGAATCTAAAATATATGAAAGTTTAATTTTTATCATTACATTATGGAAAATAATGAACTTATCACAATATGCAAATTTTTTGAGGAGGACCTGTATGTACTTTAGTTAAAAAATCATTCTACACTCTTTCTGTAGCATTGATTTTTTTTTTTTTTTTTTTTTTTGATTTTTAGCTGGGCCCAGAATCACATCCAGTCACTTAAACAGCAGAAGATTCTGTGATACCCTCACCAACAGACACACAGGTAATAAGACAGGTTTTTTTTATAACCATTTAGTTTCAGAGCTGCACATTATACATTATATTATAGTAATTATTTCCCAGCAACAATGTTGATCAGAATGTGTTTGACAGAACGATGCGAGGATGGCATTATTACAGGCTTTGTCCCAACCCTGTTAGGGCATACTGGATTTTTTGCGCACATTTACGAAACGTATTTACATTTATGAATGACAAATTGTAATATAAATATATCGGTTTCTATATTTTAAACAACTTGACACAAATGATGGATACAAACGCCCTCTAAACAATCCTGAAAGTTTGGTTGGCACTTAAACCTAATAAGTAGTAATGAGTATTTATGATAGCTTTTGGGGACATTAACCTGTATTTTAACTGTCCTTATGGGGACACTTTGGCTTAGTGAGGATGGAATCCTAGTCCTCTTAAGGATAACCATTGGAACTCGTATGTAATTTCTTGCTGATACAATTTTTGTTTATTTATACAACTAAAAACTATTATGATCCTCCTACTGTTTTTTGCAAACTATAAGGTGCACCGTAGCAGTTTTCCTATATAGTTCATTGGGTACATCCGTCAGTAAAAACCATTATAAATCCTAAAATATTGTTCGTCTAATTACTTTTTCCGCTGAAATTTGGAGACCATGTATTTAAAATGGCTACCCTCATACACTGTCCATAAAAGATGGATAGAAACATTCTCTAAACAGAAGTTGGTAATAACCTCAGGTCTTTATTTTAAATCCACTGTGCTTGTGTACAGAGCAAAAACAATAAAATATGTTGGCCCTAATAATTTCTAGCAAAAGGAAAGTGTTGTTTCCCCTTGTTTTTGTTTTGTAATACTGTTATTCAGTCTCAATAAAGTGCCTTATCTGTTTTGTAATTTCATAGCCTCAAATGATAATTATTTTTTATTACAGGTATGGTCAGAAATTGACCATGCATCTCCAACCAGCGAATGTGTACCACCACTGGAAAGAGTGTATTTGTAAGTAACAACATTAATTACTTGCCTGTCCGAAGTCTGTCCATTAGGGTTACATAAAATATCTACCTTTTTAACTCCCTATTCTTGAAAGTTTGTGGTCTGAAGATCACATTTAACTGTGACAGGGTTTAAAAGTAGTGTTGTCAAAAGACCCGGTACTTTGGTACCAAGTCGGTACAAAATTTTTAAAAATGTGACTGTACCAGGTTTCTTTAAGTATTGGTAGTACCGAGGTCTCGTTCAAACCCGGTTCAGCGCTATGATTTCCGTGAAGCAGAAAACGAGGATGGAATCTCAAAATCCAGTCATGAAAATGAAACTTACATTTTAATATGGACAGTCATGGAATTTGTCAAAGTTAGCGTAAATTAATCAAATCAAATCTCCGTATGGACCAGTATCTGTAAATGTTAAGCCGCATAAAAATCCGTGTTCTGCGCGTCTCTGTGTGAATCAATGAATGGCAGAGACGTGCAGGTTTGTTTACTACATGGACTGAAGCGCATGACGCTTGTATTAATTTCAGCATCTGAGCTTCAGAGTTCTCTCTCCATCAAGCGATCTGAACTTTTCAGTTCATCTCAATGGACGCACAGCGCACCTGTATTTGATGCTCTGTAAACTCTGTGTGAAGGCGCACGACTCACCGTCGCTTTACTGATAGCGCTGTTTCTCACACATGCAAAGAGAGAGAGCGCGAGAGTCTTACCACGCTGAATCGACACGCTATATGTAAACTATTCTTTGTTGTCTTCTCCTGTCAAAATAATGGAGTTCATTTACAATTATTCATTTTCGAACAAGCAGAAGACACTCCGGTTTCTCCGGTAGTGGCCGGAGCTAATGTGCAAATGGCAATTTCATTGGCTGACGCTCAACTAGCACCGACCCTGTTTTGATTTCAGCAAATCAGTTTGACCGAACGCAGACAACGTGATTAATATTCATGAACCCAGCAGCTCATCAATTCATAGTGCATTGTATATACATTAGTATGATAGTAAAATTATCCTTTAATAATAATTATGATCTATTACTATTTTTCTTACAGAAACCCTCAATGACCAAAAATATCTTAAGCATCACCACCAGTCTTAAGTTCAGTTAAAATGACAAATATGCATTCATTAGGCCTAAAAGTAAATTTTTACATAAAGACATTGTGCTAGAAATATTACTATTATTTAGTAAAATGTATGTGATACTGCTACTACTGTTAAAAATTTTTAAACTTTATTTTTTTAAGAAATAAATCACAATATTTCTTCCATGTTTTAATTTTAATAGCAAATCCCCTTTATTTACCAAAAATAAAATGTTTAAATTTCATAAATTAAAAGACAAATTAAATTTGGGTGAAACTTATTTACTGTTTTTCATAATTATATAACCTGTAGAAAAATTTTAAACACAATTGTAAATAAGTATAAAGAATGGCATTGGTTTTATTTTTATTATTTTATTAATATATATATTTTTTAATTGGCATATTTTTGTGTTTTGCTTTGGTACCGAGAACCATGGATTTTCACTGGTATCGGTATCAAATACTGAAATTTGGGTACCGTGACAACACTATTTAAAAGGTATACGACTCACCAAGAAATATTTTGATTGTGTACTGCTCTGCATACAACTGTCTAATGTCTAAACGTTAAACCAATATGTCTCTAATGATCTCTTTGTAAGAGTCAAAACCACAGTAAGATTATTTATCGTAATGTCATGATGAGAATTACAAGAAATTGCCCCAACTCATGCTCGGCCAACATCAAATTGTAGGCTATTATTTCTGCTGTTGTGCTCATGTGTAAATTGAGGATAGAACGAACAAGTGATGATATTTGATACCTTCTGGGGACATGCATTGACCTGTATTTTAACTGTCTTTATGGGGACACCTTGTTTAAATGGGGATTGCATTATATGCATAATATAATTTGTGTAGAATTCTCAAGACCTTTATATTTGTCTGATTACAGGTTGCCTTCCTTCACAACATGGACTAGGGTTAGGGTTCTTAACATGAACGACACCGAAATGGACCAACTTGCTGATATCCTGGGACATGATATTCGTATCCACAGGAAATATTACAGATTACCCGAGGGAACACTATTAACAGGGTATGTAACCTGTTAATCGAGTTTAAACTAGCTGTCAAGCGTGTCCTAGTGACTTTGGAAGAATCTGTGCATATCTCTGAATACGAAGACTATATTTCAGAGTGCGTTGAGCCTGATCCTGGGATAGAGAGTGAAACCGAACTGTCAGATCATTCTCATGACGTGATGTCAAGTGAGCCAGGTAAAGATTTGTAAACACATTTTTTTAAGATGTTTGTAATTTCCATTAGTTAAATAATAATTAAATCATGCCTTCAAGCAGGCACTTCAGGAGTGAATAGCAGCAGGCCAGTAAACACGAATGAAGGTAAGACGTATGAACAGGCAGTTAAATGTTTAAAGCGATTAGAATATCAAGAATTCCCCCCCAAACAGCCTATCAGTAATTAGTAGTTTGATTTAGAAATGTATATGATTGTGTTTCTAAAGGATCTCCAGAGAGGTCACGGGAGGTCATGAAAGTAACATCAGGTAAGGAACCTGTCCTGTAATAGTTTTTATTTACTTTATTTATAAAAAGTCAACAACATCATAAAGAATACAGTAGTATAAAAATAATCCAGTCTTGCACCTACAACATATGCAGTGCAATTAATGTAATTTTCTTGTCATTAGTTCCTAGGAAGAGAAAGTGGAGTGAAGTGGAGATTGCAGCTGTAGAAGAGACAATGATGAAATGTATTCACTCGGGAGTTACTCCTGGAAAAGTCGACTACATTGCATGCATTACAGCAGCCCCCAAAGCCCTCGGTGAACGAGACTGGCAGGCGGTGAAGTATTATACAGTATTGTTCAAAATAATAGCAGTACAATGTGACTAACCAGAATAATCAAGGTTTTTCGTATATTTTTTTATTGCTACGTGGCAAACAAGTTACCAGTAGGTTCAGTAGATTCTCAGAAAACAAATGAGACCCAGCATTCATGATATGCACGCTCTTAAGGCTGTGCAATTGGGCAATTAGTTGAATTAGTTGAAAGGGGTGTGTTCAAAAAAATAGCAGTGTGGCATTCAATCACTGAGGTCATCAATTTTGTGAAGAAACAGGTGTGAATCAGGTGGCCCCTATTTAAGGATGAAGCCAACACTTGTTGAACATGCATTTGAAAGCTGAGGAAAATGGGTCGTTCAAGACATTGTTCAGAAGAACAGCGTACTTTGATTAAAAAGTTGATTAGAGAGGGGAAAACCTATAAAGAGGTGCAAAAAATGATAGGCTGTTCAGCTAAAATGATCTCCAATGCCTTAAAATGGAGAGCAAAACCAGAGAGACGTGGAAGAAAACGGAAGACAACCATCAAAATGGATAGAAGAATAACCAGAATGGCAAAGGCTCAGCCAATGATCACCTCCAGGATGATCAAAGACAGTCTGGAGTTACCTGTAAGTACTGTGACAGTTAGAAGACGTCTGTGTGAAGCTAATCTATTTTCAAGAATCCCCCGCAAAGTCCCTCTGTTAAAAAAAAGGCATGTGCAGAAGAGGTTACAATTTGCCAAAGAACACATCAACTGGCCTAAAGAGAAATGGAGGAACATTTTGTGGACTGATGAGAGTAAAATTGTTCTTTTTGGGTCCAAGGGCCACAGGCAGTTTGTGAGACGACCCCCAAACTCTGAATTCAAGCCACAGTACACAATGAAGACAGTGAAGCATGGAGGTGCAAGCATCATGATATGGGCATGTTTCTCCTACTATGGTGTTCGGCCTATTTATCGCATACCAGGGATCATGGATCAGTTTGCATATGTTAAAATACTTGAAGAGGTCATGTTGCCCTATGCTGAAGAGGACATGCCCTTGAAATGGTTGTTTCAACAAGACAATGACCCAAAACACAGTAGTAAATGGGCAAAGTCTTGGTTCCAAACCAACAAAATTAATGTTATGGAGTGGCCAGCCCAATCTCCAGACCTTAATCCAATTGAGAACTTGTGGGGTGATATCAAAAATGCTGTTTCTGAAGCAAAACCAAGAAATGTGAATGAATTGTGGAATGTTGTTAAAGAATCATGGAGTGGAATAACAGCTGAGAGGTGCCACAAGTTGGTTGACTCCATGCCACACAGATGTCAAGCAGTTTTAAAAAACTGTGGTCATACAACTAAATATTAGTTTAGTGATTCACAGGATTGCTAAATCCCAGAAAAAAAAATGTTTGTACAAAATAGTTTTGAGTTTGTACAGTCAAAGGTAGACACTGCTATTTTTTTGAACACACCCCTTTCAACTAATTGCCCAATTGCACAGCCTTAAGAGCGTGCATATCATGAATGCTGGGTCTTGTTTGTTTTCTGACAATCTACTGAACCTACTGGTAACTTGTTTGCCACGTAGCAATAAAAAATATACTAAAAACCTTGATTATTCTGGTTAGTCACATTGTACTGCTATTATTTTGAACAATACTGTATAAAAAACAGAATCACAGCATATGAGAGAAAGACCACTAAAAAGTAAGGTTGATTTTGGTTGTTGATTCCGTTTTTGCGTTTTAGTTGAATTATTATTTTTTTTTGGTCTCAATACTAGGGCTGCACGATATTGGGGAAAAAGGACATTGCGATATCTTATTTTTCTGCGATATATATTGCGATATGATATCTAATCTAATTTTTTCTTACAAACAAAAATGGCATGAGCACACATACATTCTCATTTTAAATGATTTAAACATCAGAGTATTGTTTAAATTAGAGTAAATTATTTGTTTGTAACTTTAGGATATGGTTTGAATTGTTAACATTAACTAACATGAACTTACCATGAGCAATACTTGTGTTACTATATTTTTTAATCTTTGTTTATCTTAGTTATCTTAAACACAGCTGTTCATTGTTTGGTAATGTTACTTCACAGTAGGGATGCACCGGTTGACCGGCCATTAATCGGAACCGGCCGGTTTTTGCTTAAAATACGCAATCGCCCGTTTTTGGTGTTTTTCCGGCCGATTATTCCGGAAGTGCGCTCGTGTGCACAGACTACATTGTAATCGTTTGCTATGTAATTTGTGTGGAAGAGTATTTCGAAATCTGTGCGCAGGACACAGGCAGTCGATCAGTACCGGAAATGCAGAGCTTCATGTCTGAGGCACAGATGGCAGGAAGTGAACAGCCGCTGTTGTACTGCCGCACAAATAAGAGCCTTTCCTGCACACTGAAGCTGCGCGAGCGTATACTGTATCTGTCCGCGCCCTGAACACGAGTAGACCGTGAAGAGATGTTCAGCTCAACTTCTCACGTGTTGGATGAGAAACGAAACGGACTAAACTGTGACAACACAGAATTATTTTTTATTTATTTATTTTACTTTTTTTATTATTATTATTAGAACTTGCATTCATGTTTGAAAAGCCAGAAATAAACTTCAGTTCTGAATTAGGATGATTATTTTTATTTTACCCTAAAATAGACTTAATTTAATTTAAAAATCATCTGCTGTAGCACACTGAAAAAAAGTATTTCATCTAATTAAAATATTTTAGGGTAATGATTCACATCTAAATTTTTTTTACTTGAGTCAACAAGTTATTTATTTTTCACTGGCTCAAGTAAAAAAAATATAGATGTGAATCATTATCCTATTTATTTTTTAATTATTATTATTATTGGATGAATGAAACCCTTTGCATCTTTGTTTTATTCGCACAAACATTATTTGATTTTAACATTTTGGAAAATGTATTTATATAGCATACTTTTATTTAGTCTCACTGGTAAAGACCTTTTTTTTTTAACTTAAAACCAAATTTAAAAACTAAAATACTGAATGCTGATCAAGAAACATCTTATTGAATGTGTGTTGATTGTGTTGTTTGGACTGTAGAACTATGCAGTTGTTACCTTTAATTTCACATGGTTACAGTTAATCTTTTATTTAAGGCCAGTTCTCTGTAGTTTCAACCCAATTAAAAAACAAAAGCTAAATGCTGATGTCTGTACCATCTGTGTTTGTATTGAATGTAGGCTACTTATTGTGCAGTTACTGCTATTAATTTAATAAACAAGATTTGACAACACAGAACACGTCATCACAGAATTATAATTTTTTTTTCCGACATCGTTTTTTGATTTTGATAAATTTGCGCGAGGGAGAGAGCAAGACAACGCTTGTGTTGTTTGAAGACGGTGAAGGTGGGCGTGAGCGCGTGGCTGGGCCCCCTCTCTCTCTCTCTCTCTCTCTCTCTCTCTCTCTCTCTCTCTCTCTCTCTCTCTCTCTCTCTCTCTCTCTCTCTCTCTCTCTCGTGCTCTTTCTCTCTCTCTGCTCGTTCTTATGCGCTCTGTTAAACTGCTAGGACTTAAACTGCAATTAATCCGCGAATCAAATTCGGCAAGGGCCGGGGAGCAGCTGCCCGTACAGTTAATGAATAACGGATCAACTATGACAGCCTACATCGCACATCCTGCGACGTGACTATCGCGAATTTTTACATCGCGATATCGATGCTTAAACGACACATTGTGCAGCCCTACTCAATACCGTAGTTGAAACATTATAATGTAACTTAAGTTTTGAAAGAGTTAAAACGGCTTGATGTTGGTTGTAAATTTGGTGCTTGGACTTCCTTGTTTTTAATGCTGTGTCAAGTGATAAGCAGTTGGTGTAAATGTTTTTTCTAATTGCGTAGATTAGTTTTACTGTACAGTAGCCATACGACAGAGTGAGTGTCTATAGTATTCAATCCCTTTATTCAGGCCCCTTTACGTTTCACATTTTAATTGTAAATTGATTAATTTATTTTCTGATGGCACATTAGACGAAACGCATCATAAAAACTATGTTGTAATATCTGATGGCAAGCACTGAACCCATACTGTACTGATTAAATTTGGCTGTAGATTCAATTTGTATCAAGGTCGTTTTTATTTCTCTTGGATTTCTTTTAATGATTTAAAGATTAAATTCTTAGAGCATTTCAAAACCAGACAAAAAAAAACCAAACATTCCACTGATAACGTTCATAATTTTAGACAATTTAAGAATTGTAGCTCTGATCTAACCTTTCCGAATGTGTTATTACTGGTTAACTACAGGATACTTAACTTTACCTCAAACATAATACATACTTTTAAAAGTAAGCTTACCATGTATACGTTTAATTGGTATGGTAATTAAAAAAAAAAAATTTGTGTGTATTTACTTATTGTGTGCTCTGTCAGGTTTAGGGTGGGTGTTTGTAAAAGCACTCTGTGACAACTTTATTTTAAAGGGCTTTATAATATATATTAGATTGACTTTGATAAGAGCAGCTAAATCACATTCAATGAATGTCTCTCATGGGTCATAATAATCAGTAAATGTAGAAACTAAATTGTGTAAGAATGAGTTAAATGCAGTATATGATTGTGGCAGTCTTAGTGGACTGAAATGGCTTGCAGTTGAAGATTGCATGTTGTTCAAGTTCATTTTTGAAGTTAAGATGAACTAACTTATTAAACCACCCTATTTTTAACAAACCAATATAACTTCCAGAAATACCATTATGAATTGGCCAGCTGGCCATATTATGACCTTTCTTTGTCTGTAGATTACACTGGTTGGTCCCCAGATTGGACATCCATGTGTACTTACTCATACACTAGTTGGTCAGGGTTTTGTCCCCAGATGGGACTTCCGTTAATGCCCATATAAGGAGTTGTCCCCGTGTCCCCACATGTGTTAACCTGACCTGTCCCCAGATTATCACCTACCCTTATTTTAATGAATTAATTACATTTTAAGTGAGATATTTATTAAACTTTTTTTTTTAGATTTTTTGATGTGTTTATCTAGTCTCTAGGATGTCAGGAAAGTGGTGTCCCCAAAATGTGGTAAATAACTGGTGCCCCCACGAGGCACCCCAAACAAGTATGCGTGTGTGTGTGTGTGTGTGTGTGTGTGTGTGTGTGTGTGTGTGTGTGTGAATATGTATAGTGGACCGTATCTCTGCCTGTCACGTGGAAAACCTGGGTTTGTTTCCCCGACGGGGAGAGCTAGAACTTTGAAGTCGTGGCCTAATGGTTAGAGAGTCGGACTCGCAATCGAAGGGTTGTGAGTTCGAGTCCCGGGCCGGCAGGAATTGTAGGTGGGAGGAGTGCTTGTACAGTGCTTTCTCCACCTTCAATACCACGACTTAAGTGCCCTTGAGCAAGGCACCGAACCCCCAACTGCTCCCCGGGCGCCGCAGCATAAATGGCTGCCCACTGCCCCGAGTGTGTGTTCACTGCTCTGTGTTTTTACTTTAGATGGAATTAAAGCAGAGCACGAATTCTGAGTATGGGTCACAATACTTGGCTGAATGGATGTATGTCACGACAAGCCATTCTTTAAAAACATTTTTGTCTAGTTAATTTCTGTTTAAGGGTCATATTTCTACGGAAGTTCTAAGCGGCCATGCATTATAATGTTTTTTTTCCTTCTTGTTTTCTTGTTATAATGACTTTATTTTTTTGTTATCTCTACATAACGAAACAAATTTTCTCGTTATAACAACTTAATTTTCTCTAAGAAGTTACAAAACTGTGCCAGCAGGTGGCACTATAGACCTGAATATAACTGATGGGATGTTGTATACTGTCCACTTTACTGGACGCGGATCTTCCTCGTGATCGCTATAATTTGTGTAGTCTTGTTCATTACTGACATTTAATTAATTCATAAATGTTAAATGCTTGAATGAATATGATTATTTTGTGTATTAAGTTCTCGCTAGATGAGCATGAGTTTCACCAACGCGTTCTGTGCCGTAAAATAACTGCTTATCAAAACCAAGGTTGACGTCACTGTATTCTGTTTGCTCCTATATATTTATTTGTGCTTCTTTTAGGCACATGATTGTTAGTTAATAAGCAGAGATGTTCTGATTATCTACAGTAGGACAGGATTTAATAATGTAGGCTATTTGTGATGTGCTTCTTTTCCTAATCTTTATATTGATGAGAAATGTGATTTATATGTAAAGTGCATAGGCTAATTTAATTCATGTAATGTTGTATAATGTAACACTGCACATGAACGCTCTTTTCAAACAGAAGCTTGTAACGCACATGATGTATCTGTCACAGCAAATAATGACTACTAAAGATGACAAATTATATATAATTTTATTTCAAATAAAGGGAAATTTTAAACTGAGTTTAATCCAAGCAGCTCTAAAAGATCTTCGAATAGTTCTGCCTCCTTCTGAAGTGTTTGCGGTGTTGCCGTTTAAACATGTTAATTACAAAAACAAAACGTTTGGTGTACGGTCTCTGGAAAAATCAACAGTGATTGATCAGCCTTTATTTATCTACAGTATTGTAGACCTTATTACCTAGGTGAAGCAAAATTAGCTGAAATATAGGCTACAGTAAGAGCGCCTG
Source organism: Carassius auratus (assembly GCF_003368295.1). Classification (NCBI taxonomy): domain Eukaryota; kingdom Metazoa; phylum Chordata; class Actinopteri; order Cypriniformes; family Cyprinidae; genus Carassius; species Carassius auratus. Next base: position 539,225 of record NC_039265.1, read on the forward strand.
GATGGTTGTCCATCAGATGTGTGTCAAAGTTGTTTGTTACTATAGCAACAGTAAAAACTGTCAGTCGTTATAACGAGAAAACAGACTTTGGTTATGTTGAGGTAGTGAGAAAATTAAGTCGTTATAACGAGAAAACAAACTTTTGTTATTTCGAGGTAACGAGAAAATTAAGTCGTTATAACGAGAAAACTAACTGTCGTTATGTCGAGGTAACGAGAAAATTAAGTCGTTGTAACGAGAAAACTAACTGTCGTTATGTCGAGATAATGAGAAAAGTAAGTCGTTATAACAAGAAAACAAGAAGAAAAAAAATTATAATGCATGGCCGCTTAGAACTTCTATATACTTCTTTTTTTTCTTTTTATTTATTTTTGTGCTGTGACTAAATCCATATTTCAGGTTACATTTTATCTTAAGGTGATGTTGTTACAGTGTAATTACATAGATAAGTATTGAGTAAGATTAATGAACTCATTTATGTGGAATTTGATTTAGGGTTTGGTTTAGGTGTTTGTTGCTTGTAATTATGCATACTTTCCTGTTATTACTCTATTACACATTACACAGTACTAGGTGTAACTATGTCTCCATAAAATACATTGGATTGAGTTGATACATTTAAATATTTACTAATAAAAGATAGTATCAGTCTTTAAAGCTGTTGATGTGTAACTAATGTAAAGGTCTTGTCTGGCAGGATAAACAAGGACTTCCATGGTGGCTGGGCATCAGCTATAAAGGCATAGGACAGTATGACCACCAAGATAAAATAAAACCTAGAAAGGTATGCTATGTTTTCCTGTCTCTGGGCCTTGGATGAATATTTGTTACATAAACAGAATCATGAGTTATTGTACAGAGTTCAGTATGTCCTGTGAAATGATGCTTTGATTTCCCCAGATGAGGCTCACAGCTTGTCAGCACTTGCTTTCATAGTTTATTTGCACTTTAGGCTATGATGATTTAGAAATGAGGTGTAACATTCAACATATATAGTGTGTGTGTGTTACGTAAAGAGTGTGCTGAGGAAATAAAAGGGAAGTAAAAACAACTGTTGTACCACTGTGTTTTAAATAGTTTATATATTAAATATAAATTTAACAACAATTGAATAATGGTTCATCATGTGCTAAATTGGATTTAGCACCCTATAAAATGTTTTTTTTTTATCTTACATTTTTATGGATTCCATTTTAATGTTTTTATTTAATCTTAATAATCAAAAAGCATATATAATCAATATAATTAATAAAAACATCATAATAATTATATATTTTTACAATAGAGTGGGGGACTATGCCGTCAGAAACAAGAATAGTAATTCGCCAGTGGTTCCCTCAAGATTTTCCTATTAGGTTTTCTAATGGGGATTTTAAATTCATGAGTAAAATAAAATCTGTGGTAAACATAACTTGATGATACGTTTATGTTTTTTTTTTCTACAATGTAAATTGCACACACACTCACAGCCCAAATATTCTTATCTAAAATACATTTTCAAAGATGAATGTGTGTCATTTACGTTTTAGAACAAAATGTAAACATATCATCAAGTTATGTTTACCATTGAACCCCCATTATTGAACCCCAAAGGAAAATCTCGAAGGAACCAGCGGCGAATTACTCTGACATCATAGTTCCCCCATTATTGGGTCCTATTTCTTCAGATATTCTGAGTTGTTTATTTATTTTTTTCTGTTAATCAAATTAAGACATCAAATGTTAACAATTTCACTGATCTTTTAATCAACAAAAAAAATAAAAAAAACTCTCTCTTTTGGCAATCAAAGCTGTAAAACAGGTTTACTGTTGAAATAAGATAATAAAAAAATAAAAAAATAAGGTTTCAAAAATAATTTTATTAGTGTTAGTAAGTATATCATTGAGAAGTACACTTTACTGTACAATAGCAATATATTACTGTCATAATTTCTTCAAGTTAAACCAAACTTGCTGTGAAGCAGCATTGCCAGAATTGTGTGACTTGTACACTATTGCCATGGGTTTTGTTATAGTCTGTGGGTTAAAGCATTATTTTGAAGAAGGGGACAGCCAAAAACCAACAAACAAACAAACATGATTTGTTTATTATTGATTGACAGTTGGGCTTGTTTAGATTAGTAGACCTGCGGTTCTTTGTGCGTTTTGTGCATCATGAAACTCTTAGAGCTCTACAATCATCGTAAACAGATTACAGCACTGATAATACACAGAATTATAATTATAATTATATAACACATCAGACACTTTGGGATTGTGAGCTGAACAACTGGTTTAGGTAAGTCTGGCTAGGTTAGAACGGGTGGAGCAGTGACCCAGCCTGAGTGAGAGTGATCCACCCTGGGCTTTAGCTGCGATGCACGAGTCCTGTGAGGAGCTGCTCTGGTATCTGACTGATGTCATGAGCAGCAAGGCTGGGCCAACACTGCGTGCCTGAGCTCCTGCAGGAAACCTGATGAGACAAGTCAGGAACCGCGAGTAAAGACGGCTTCAGCAGAGTAGACGCTAACATAATGAAGAAGCTCAGGATTTGATTAACATCATTTAACCTTCTGAACCACCGGTAAGAGGCTCTAAAAGCTGCATAATTCACTTTCACATGGGAAGTCTTGAGAGAGTTTGTTCTCGTTGGTAACCTGCAGACGCCTCCGCTGAAATGTTGTGATGGTGTAAAAAAAAATTATTGAGAAAGTGTTTATACTGTAATTTATATGGGTTATATATATATTTTTTCTTCAGCAACCTTATATGTACTACTTTTAATGGTAGAATGACCATAACAATGTTGGGTTACTTGTTTTTTTTTAAGAAATGTGTACTTTTTTATTCAGCAAGGATGCATTTGATCAAACGTGACAGTAAAGACTTTTACTCTGTAATGGTTTCTGTTTTTAAAAAGTGCTAATAATACTTAATATTCATCTATTAATCCTGAAAAACAGTTTCCAAAGGAATATTAAACTGAAGACTGGAGTAATGATGAAAAAATTCTGCTTTGATCACAGGAATATATTACATTTTAAAATATATCCATAAATCATTTACAGTTTTTACTCCATTTTTAATCAAATAAATGCAGCCTTGTTGAGCAGAAAAAGACTTCTTTCAAAAACCATAAAAATCATGCAAACCCCAAACATTTGTATGACGGTGAATGCACACTCAATATGAATGAATCAGCTTGAATATGAATGTATTATTAATAATCATAAGGCGATCTGATTTGAGGATTGTTGTGTACGGAGTCATTGAGCAGCGAGGTGTAGTCACTCAATGTGAGCTCTAGAGATCAGCTCGTCAAACTCTCTCTCACATGTTGTTTTTCCTGATTTAGCTCTTCCAGTGGAAGCAGTTGGAGAACTTGTACTTCAGAGAGAAGAAGTTTGCAGTGGAGGTCAATGACCCTCACAGGTGAGGAGGTCTGGAAGTGTTTGAATAAGAGATCATGAGCTGGATTCTACCACACATCATATATTATTTTGGGGGCCAGTAAGATTTTTTATATTTTTTGTAAGAAGTCTCTTAAAGAAATATTCTGAAATAGTATTACAGTTTAAAATACCAATTTTGTATTTGAATATATTGTAAAATGCAATTTATTGCTGTGATCAAAGCTGAATTTTCTTCAGTGTCAAGCAATCCTTCAGAAATCATTTTAATTTACTGATTTACTGCTCAAGATGATGAATAGTAAAAGTCCCAAAAATCTAAATTTATTTCAAATAGAAATCTTCTGGAACTATTTTTTTTTTTTTTTTTTTAATTTAATGCTTCCTTGCTAAATGCAATTATTAATTAATTAAAAAGTAGATCTTACTGACCCCAAACTTTAAGAATGGCAGTTTAAATTTGTTTATTGTATATTCATTATATTTATAACAATATATGAATCCAATTTAAATTTGTATTGTAATTCTTTAAAAGGTTTAAGACACATTAGGCCTTATATAATGCTACTAGAAACAGAAAATGTTGAAAATAAAAACCTTGAAGATTTGTAAACCTTTGTCAAGGAATATTATAATGCTTCTTAGTGTTATAAATGCAAGTTGATTATTAAGAGGCAATAAAAACCATTACTAAATGTTAAAACAATTGTCTTAGTATGCAATGTGTTGGTTGCTATTTTTACAGAGTGTGAATTCAAGTGTTTTCCAGTTTCCTCTCTGAATATGTTCCAGTGACCATTGTGTGTGTGTGTGTGTGTGTGTGTGTGTGTGTGTGTGCAGACGAACAGTGACTAAACGCACATTTGGCCAGACGGGGCTGGTGATCCACACTTGGTATGCCAGTCACTCATTGATCAAAACCATCTGGGTCATGGCCATCAGCCAACATCAGTTCTATCTGAACAGGAAACAGAGCAAGGTAAGTCAGCATACACACGGCCAATGAGGTCTGATCAATCAGGCTGCTCATATATACTTATATCTATAAGAGAACAGTAGGGTTCATATGGATGGACAAGATCCAAATCCAAAAAGTTACATCAGGCATTACACCATTCCAGAATTATGAAACATCTCCTGTTCTTAATAATAGTCGCTCGACACCCACGGTCTTCTGTCTTGTGTTTCATTAATATTCATGCTTTCAGGTTTGATCAGGAACTGTAAAAAAACAAACGCTTGTGTAACCCATAGGAAAGATAACAAATCATTTTTTTAACCCTTCGAAATAATAGCAAAAAAAATAAATGGAACATTTTTGTCCAAAAGTTCAGTATACTTTTGTTTATATAAAAAAAAAATAATACAAAAAAAGGTTTTTATGGCTGATATAGTGAGAATATGTACTTTATTCTCAAGGAGGAAGTCAGCAATCATGGAGAGGCCTTACCTAGCAGACTTTATAGGGTTAATCTAAAATCCTATACCCTATTTATATCAATTAACAGGCTAAAATCACCACAGCCAGGAGTTTAGGAGACATTGCAGCTGACCTGAACGAGAACGGAGCATCAAAGATGAACAAACTGAGCGCAGGGGTGAAGAATCAGCTCATCATGGCCAGTAACGGGAGTCTGGTTTCAACAGGTACATGAGCTCTGATCTGATCCTCAGGATGAGATGTGATGGTTGAGTCAGCCTCTGTTTTTCCAGGAGTCAATGTATTTCCGTTCACATGTTTGTGAAAATATGAATTGCTGCTCTGATGGATTCTTGTCCTATTATTTGTGTTGCTCCCTCTCAAACCTTTTCTTTCATTATAGACTATGTACTTCAAATAGTCTTGACGTCATATTTTTTCCTGTTATTGCCTGCCATAATGAAAGCATGCACTATTTTATGCATTCATTTCACAGGTTCGGCTGACTCTGAAATGAACGACGACCAGAAAAAAGAGAAACTTGCGGAGCTGAGAAAGAGAGAGAGCGAGATCCAGGATATACTTAGCCAAAAACTGACAGAGCTGAAGGAAATATGCCTGCGGGAGGCTGTAAGAGCAAACAAGTCAAATATACTGTCTTTTTTTTATGTGTTGTGATCACATTATTACATAACAAATCGAATAAATAACAGAATTACCATATATACACTATGTATTAAAATAGTTATATTGAGACAAAATTTGTTTGATTGTATATATTTTTAAAGAAATTGATATTTTTATTCAGCAGGGATGCATAAAGTTGGTCAAAAGTGACCGTAAAGACATGTATAATTACTAAAGGTTTCTATTTCAACGCATTAAAGAATAGAAAATTACTTTCTATTTCTTAGATCAAAAAAAATTTGTTGTTTCTAACACAGGAATAAATGACATTTCAAAATATATTACAATAGAAAACCATATTTTAAATTGTAATTTAACATAAAAAAAAAAATCTTGAGGACCCCAAACATTTACGAGATGATTTTTCATCTCACATTGTCATTATGCTCGCAGTACTGAGAATGATTTCCCCCCACTGCATTAATGAAAATCATACTGGCCCTAATTGGTTTCATTTTCTTTATGCAAATTATTTATTATTTTATGAATTATGACCCATGCTTGTTCTTTGTAACTTTCACCCATTTACAGGATGTTTTATCTGCTTTCAGAAACTCACTGGCAAACTCCCAAAAGAGTATCCCCTCATCAAAGGTGAAACCCCTCCTCATGTTCGGAGGAGAGTCGGGACGGCCTTCAAACTGGACGACCTTTTCCCATATAATGAGGTTAGTGTGAAACACTGGCACACAACAATGTGGCCAAGTAGAGGACTCAATAATATATCAGACACTGGGGGTTTGGCTCTATTGCTATTGCTAAAGATGTCCTGAGCTGGTCGAATGCCAACGTGCCATGTTTAGCTCACGTGTGTCTGTATGTGGAATGACTGATCTTCCTCTTCCTTCTGTTTATTGATTCGTGGTTTCAAACCACAAATGTCGATTGAGAACAAACCTAGAATATATTTGTTTAATGTTGCTGCCTTAAAGACCCCATGAGATCATGATGGGTTGTTTTTTATGGGATATAAATCATCTGTATTAGCTTTGAGGCAATCTACGCGTTAGTATACTAAAAAAGCGTATAAAAGTATACTGCAAAAGCCAAAAGCATATTTTTGCATTTTGAAAAAACGAACCACAAATATTGATGACTCTTCTCACTCGTAACGACAGACAGATGAATAGAATACAATACAATCAACATTGTTTTGAATGGCAATCTTTCTTTCCTAGGACCCGTACCTCAGAAATTTTGAGAGCCGCTTTGCATTGCAGCAGAAAATCGTGGAGGCGGCCAAGAAGCTCGCTGCTGAGCCTGACATCTCTAAATTAGTGAGGAAAAAGAGGAGGAGGAACTGTCTGGACGCCATGCAAAAGCTGCAGGAGATCGAAGACGAAATGAACCGATACAGACTGAAGAAAGGGCAGAAACCCACACAGAGAGCTTCTGTGATCATAGCCGGTATGTCAGACAGATGTTTGCTGAAGTGGCTCATCCCAGCTCAAGGACACCCTGTCAATCGTAAAAACAAGAAACATTTTAAGTCATATCATCATCATCATCCTCATAAATCCTTAGTCTTATCATTATCATTAATTTAGAATAGGTTTAATACTTTATCCCTTTTGTATTGAATGTGCACTTTAGGTGCTTCAAGTGTAGTATATTATAATTTTAAAAGTATATTTTTAAGAAACCGTATGTGCAGATATTATAATATCAATGAAATAAAAGGCCATTTAAAGTGACTTAAAGAGAGATACACAGTAGTGCATTAAAAAGTGTATTTTATAATACTGTCATTATGTTTTACTAAAAAGTACATTTATTTAAATGTAATAATATTTTATAGTGTTTAACAGAAGCAAACTTATTTTGATGTGTTGTTGACTAACATACAAAAGCATGTAAAGTACGTAAAGTACTTAGTTTTCATTTTTATTATAGTAATTTTAATTATAGCTTGTTATTTGGTATAACATTAGAAAATATATTTTAAATGTACGAATTTGCAACTTTATTATTACGGACGTTACGAATTAAATACATGACATAAGTTTTGATGTTAAGTACATTAAAGTATATTGTAGTTTATCATAAATGCTTGTCAATACAGACAATTTTCAGCACATGTCCATCTGAAGGAAGAACTAAAGCAAGAAATACATGAACAGAAAATAACCCCACACAAAACAAATTATCACTGCAATTTTACTGTGACTGATTGTGACTACATGTAGTACATATACATTTATCAGGCTGTGCATTTCTTTTATTTAATGTAATTCATTATATAAAAAAATGGGGCTTAATTAATTACGTTACAATATATGTGACTGAATAATTGGATGTTTGATTTAATTTCTGTAGTGTTTCATTAACATAACATCATTTCTCTTTCTTCCATAGATGAACTGGCTCAGTCTGAGTGCAGCTCCCTGTGTGAAAGTCTTCCTCTAGATGACGGTAATGACATCGATTACGAAATCACTATCAGCTCTCTGCTTTTGTAATTAAGATTTATTACAACTCACTACCTCACTTCCAGTGTTTCTCCATCAGCAGTGTTCCCTAATGTAGGCACTGAGTCATGCACATTAACACACTCATAATAGATCATTTATCATGCAGAACCAATGATGAATTTATAAAGTGTTATTTGAACCAGATGCAATCAAATGTGGCAGAGCAGGAAACATAGCAGTCAAAAACTATATTTGTGTTTTCTGAAGATGATGGCCAGAGGCCGCGTTCCCGCTCGGTCCAGTGCTCCCCGTGTCTCAGTCCTCCTCTGTCAACATCCGGCCTGGAATACAACACCGAGAGACGATCCTCATCCAGCGACACACACCACGACAGAGATCTTAACAGGTGTGATACTCATAGTACGACACGCTGGGCTTGAATCTCATGAAAAAATTGTCTGGGTCACTCTCGAAAAAAAATATTATTTGCATTTTATTAAAATTATAATTATGAAAATAATTATTTTTATATTATAGAAGTGTAAAAAAAAAAAAAAAAATATATATATATATATATATATATATTTATTTATTTATTTATTTATTTATTTTTTATATATATTTCTGTTGTAAAGTATTTATTCTTTTCTGACATATACAACTTTTACCACGATGAATAATGTTCATCATGGCAATACTGTTATTAGATTTTATATGGATTTGATGATGTAATCCATATTAATTATTTAACATTTAATAATAATAAATATTAGTAGTAGTTGTATTACAAAAAAGACAGAAAAGCACCATAAAAGTAAATGTATTTCTCATACTATATCTCTAGCCTTCTGGCCTCTACAGTATGTGACATCAAATCATCACTGGATATTTCTCTTTCATCAGAGGTATTCTTCTCTCTGTTTGAATTCAGATTAGATCATCAGGTCCAAGGCCCGGACCATTATTACATCCCCCGAGAGGTGTTCTCTGCCCAAAGCAGTCCATGTAAAACATTACCCAGAATGCCAAAGGATCCCCGCAGCTTACCACAAACCCCCGTCATGCCCCGTAGCGCTTACAGCAACAGCCAACTCAGGTGAGTTGACTTGGTCCAGTAAAAACACCTTAAAAAATCTCTCACAACCACATACAACACCCTAGAATTGTGGTGGCGACAAGTAGTTTATACTTGTTTGAATTTTAGTCATGCAAGTAGTTTATGTATTCAGTGCATTCTATTTTACCAAAATAAATGATATTTATTGTGCCCTGTAGGTCAGAAGGTCACATCCATGGTTTCCGGCACCGCAGTGGCAGTTTGGAGTCCCAGTCACAACTTCTCCACTCTCAATGTGCAAACAAGTCAGCCTTCCCACTGTCTCCATCCCGCCGAAGCAACAGCACTGAGGTGCTGGATGACTGCTCGTCCTATACCAGCATGTCCAGCATGGACTACAGTCTCCCCTGCTCGGCCACTCCTCCCCGCCGCATGCTGGACTCTCAGTCCCATGACTACCGGCTCCACCGCAAAGTGGAGATCTACGGCAATACGGGCAGCATGCCCAACTTAGTCCCTCAAAGTTCCAGCTGTTATGGCTACCAGCAGAATCACTATGGCCCCACCGCGTACTATGTGACTGGGTATCCCGGCTTCGAATATGAGCCTTGTTCCAATGGAGCGTACGTCTATGAGAGCGAACTAGAGGGTCACTATAACATCAACCCCACTTACCCAGCACATGGGTACCAGAGTCGTAGTCGGAATAGACATTATGGAATAGAGGGCTCGGATAATTTGTCACAAAACCCATACGCCACTGTGAGGCCCCCTAGGGGAAGACAGGGACCCTTGAATGAAGTGTTGACCAAGAACATGTACAAGGCTTTGGTGGCGGAGCATTTAAAGGGATGGTACAATCGCAGTGCTGGGCACAGGGACCCAGGTACTTATCAGCTGGTGTACACCTACAAATATGACCGAGGTTCCCAGCACAGCTTGGGTTACCAGACACTGCCCGCACCCTTCAGCCACTCCAGCCGAACCAACTCGTTCTCCTCAGGTAAGTACAGTTCCTCAAACACACACTGCAGACTATCAGTAAAATCAAGCATATGGGCAACAAAATGGCAGGTTCTGGTGCATGGAAGCAGTAAACACCTGTTGGGACCAGTAGAAATCATTAATCATGGGCCCCTTGGCTGAAGTTGTGTTCCCAAGTGACCTGGATCCTTCTCAATCCAGTCAAGGCCAACCCCGAGTCAAAAGCTGCATTGTTACACCTTTTTGGTGGCCCTGTTTTAGTATGACCTTAACTACTACTTCCAATCTCAACATCTCAACAGAAAAAAATACCAGGTTTCTGGCTGAAATAATGTTCTCGTTTGATCTAGATCAGTGTTCTCTACAGCTCTGAGCAGTTTTTTTTCCAACCCTAATCAAACATACCTGGGCTACGTTTCCCAAAAGCTTCGTAAGCCTAAGAGGTATGTAAAAACTATCGTACGACTGAAATTAATATTACAGTCTGTTTCCCAAAAGCATATTAACTTAAGTAGCACTTGAAAATCATTGTAGATCTACGAGTGCTCTGGCGTAATCGTAAAGTCCTACGTGCATCGTAAGAAGATCGATTTATGCTTCACCTGCAGGACAATCAGAAGATTGCACTTTTAACTTTAATCAAGTGCAACGTGTTTATAATGTAAGGATTTGATTTGTGCTTTATTTTACACTTCTTAAAAGACTTGTTTTCATTTTCTTTTTTATTAATTTCACTACTAAGCATTAAGATCAATCGTTATCGAGAAACCCGTACCTGATCCAGCTAATCAAGGTCTTCATGATTACTAGGAACATACAAGCAGGTGTGAGTTGTAGCTGGTTGGAGCTAATCTCTGCAGAGCTGTGGCCCTCCAAAATTGAGTTTGAGAACCACTAATCTAGATCATTCCCAAGCCAGCCCTTGCCACCCTCAAGGCAAAAGGTGACATTTTTGTCTTTTAGTGTAATCAAAACTATTACTTCCAATCTCAGCGACTCAAGCAATTGTTTGGCCAGGTACAAACCGTTCATCATTGGCTCATTGGCTGAAATAATGCTCCAATCGATCTATCCCAGGGGTGTCAAATTCAGTTCCTGGAGTTTTGTTCCAGCCCTGCTTCAACACTAATACCATGTAGTTTTCAAGTTTTCTGGTGCAGGGCTGCAGTAAGCAATTGTTGGGTGCTGTACAAACCATTCATTATGGGCCCCTTAGCTGAATTATCACTCCTGAGTGGTACAGACCACCCTCAAGCCAAAAGTTCCAGTTGTCCCCCGTTTTTGGCATTTTTGCCTGGTAAGACCAAAACGATTACTTTCAAACTCAGTATTCAACAAATTTAAAAGGACTATAGGAATTGATTTATAGTAAATTGCACAGTGGAAATGAACCAGGAGGGAGTTAGATATTGATTTATTGTTGACTGCCAGAGCGATTTGAAATTCTAGTAAACTTTGGCACGTAACTTGTCCTGCACCCCTTGTGCAATGGGAATGAGTGATAACTTAGCATGCAGCCAGGGCCATCCTTAGCTGATGGGGGGCCTGGGATCAAAGCGTGGAGTACTATGATTGCTAGTACTATCATTGAACTTTCATCAAGTAGTCAATGAAATGGCCAGGAAATCCTGTAGATGTGCACTTAAGGAAGGAATCGAGTCACATCTGGTCTTATACCCTTTTTCTGGAGAGCCAATGTCTTGCAAAGTTTATTTCCAACCTTCTTCAGCTCACATAGGCTAAGTTTTTTTTAAGTGATCTTGAAGACCTTGATTAGCTGGTTTAAGTGTGTTTGATTATGGTTGTAGCTAAACTCTTCAGGATATTGGCCTTCAAGGAGCAGGGTTGAAGACTTGTGTAGCAGGGGTGCCCAATCGTTTTCCTGGTGATCTACCTTCCTGCAAAGTTCAGCTCCAATCCTGATCAAACACAACTTAACCAACTAACAAAGGCTGTGTTTACACTTGGCATTTAACATTCGATCACTGTGATCTAATAAAGCAGATTGGATCACCAGTCAATCAGAACACGTTGTGTTTACACTTGGCAACATCAATTTACTTTCCTACGTATCTGGATAACCAATCAGATCTCTCTTTCCCTCGCAATATTGAAATACGTCTGCAGAGAATGGCCTGGTGTAAAGTTGACCTGAAGTGGTGGGTTTTCTTTTGTAAGTCGCGGGACATTTTACAAATCAAAGATAAGTGTAAGAGTCTAACTAGCGCTCCACAAAGGTGTTCTCCATATATTTATTTATTGACCATAGGTAACTTCACAAGTACCTCAACTTTTTTTTTAATCCTAACAGTCTGCTAATACTCTAAAAGTTAGTTGAGATAAAGTTCCTTATAAAATGTAATAGAATATCAAAAGTGGGTTATCAAAATAAAGGATAAAGTTCTCTTGTGATGAAATTTAAGTTAATGTTACTTGACCATATCACACCTCTCTTCCTCACTAGTGTCGTCTACTGCCAGTGGAGGGGGAAACTGGCAGAATAATTTAGCCATGGGTCTGACTGATGGAGAACTGCCAGACGGTCCCTTGAGCGCTGGGGCTTACAGTCCTTCATACAGTCGCAGTCCTACACACAACAGGTGAGAACGAAAACTACTTTGGACAAGACCCACAGACCAACAATTTAGGTGTATTCATAATAGGTATATTCCTCAGTCCATCTAGGTTTGATATGCATATATGTTTATGGCAAGCCTGCAAGCTGAAAAAAGTAACGGCTAATGCTAACCCTTCCAAATTGGTGGAACACACTAAAGGAGACCAGAGGCAGGTTTTTTTAAAGGGGGGGTGAAATGATATTTCATGCACACTGAGTTTTTTACACTGTTAAACAGTTGGATTCCCATGCTAAACATGGACAAAGTTTCAAAAATTAAGTTGTACATTTGAAGGAGTATTTCTGTTCCAAAAAGTATGGCTCTGTGTGACGTTAGATGGAGCGGAATTTCCTTATATGGGTCCTGAGGCACTTCTGCCGGAAGAGCGCGCACTCCCGTATAGCAGAGCACTGAGAGCACAACAGACTTCACTGATCAGAGCGAGAGCGTCGCGAAATGTCACAAAAGGAGTGTGTTTTTGGTTGCCAGGGCAAGACAACCCTGCACAGATTACCAAAAACAGCATTAAGAGAGTTTATTTTTACAGAGCATCAACAGAGTTGTGCAAGTGTTTTTGTTTGTTCCCCTGCATTTCGAAGATGCTTGTTTTACAAACAAGGCCCAGTTTGACGACGGATTTGCGTATAGTTTATTTCTTGAGGATGATGCAATCCCAACGAAAAAGGGTCACGATCGTGTGTTGGAACCAGCGGCGGTGAGTAAAACTGCTTCAAATATCTCTGCCTCCTTGTTAGTGCGTCCACCTCCCATCGGAGACCCGGGTTCGAGCCCCGCTCGGAGCGAGTCGTTGCTGCTGCTCTCGTTCAGTTTCAGCCTCGGGATCTGATTCTGGATCATAAATAAACGACTGAATCTGACTGTTAGCCATGGTTTGTTTTGGATGTGTTTTTCCTCACGGTGTTACATCACGCCTACAGCCAGTCGTGTTTTTCCAGGAAAAATCGGTACAGACTATCTTTCTCTTATGAATATAATAAAACTTTTACATTTTTATGCAGTACTACTCTATAGGTACTCAAGATTAACAGGATATTGAGTGAAAACGAGCATTTCACCCCCCCTTTAATGGATGTCAATGGAGGAGAGGCTTCACTACGCTGAATAAACGGCTTCTTGAGGAAACAGCTTATCGTTTAATGAATCAACAGCCTGTTGGCTAACCTTCAACATGTTTTACAATAAACAGTTTGTATTTAACTATTTTTAGAGTTTACACTGAAAAATAATATTTTATAAGAGAAGTCACGAAATTTTTGCGAAAGATGGGATTCAGCTTATAACACTTCCCATTCATTCCTATGATATCTGTAAATGGGGATTGAGAGTCACACAATTCTGATTGAAATCCAATAATGTCAAGGCTATAATGTGATTGTTTATTAAGGCATATGTCATCCAAATTTACCGTTAGGCTTTCTCCAATAGTAAGACACTCTCTGGTTTAGATTTAACCTGTTAAATAGCACCAATTGATTTTATTTGATATGTAATGTTGGTATTTTCTCATGGCAGGTTCCCATCAGAAAGTGCCGCCTCTCACACATCAGAGCCAATAGAGGTGTTCGGTGCCATGGCCAGCTGTTCGGATGCAGACCACTGAAGAACACACAAGGACAGGTCGTCTTTCACTGATATGATTTGATCTTGTACACGTCAGAGACTTGCACTGACACTACCGATTTAAAAGCTCTTGTCATGCTCTCTTGAATCCTCGAGCGTTACTTCTAAACCAGTGAAAGAAACAATGAAAGAAATGTTCGATTTTTAAAAGATGACCTCAACGTCTAGGACGGGAACGATCCACAAACGAAGTGTCTTTTTGGAATAGCTGATTCCACAGGTCAGTCCCGTCACAGAGCACATGCTGATACCACAGAAACACGACTGCTGTATTGAGGACCAAACCACATACCGGCACAACAGAAAGTAGAAGGAAACCGAAGCACCTTACGGACAGATGTGGATAACATGGACCTGATTCTCTTGTGCCTCAGAATGGGATGTGTTCCTGAGAAAAGCTGTGGTCATGAATAGCTGAATAAATGACACGTAAAATCCCCAGAACTATCAGAGCATCAGTGTTCATTAGAAAATAAATCAACCAAACGAGATGTGCATACTTAGTGAATGTCATCTCATACAGTAGTTTCTGAGAGAGTGAAGAAACTAGCCATATCACATGACCTTTTGGACCTTTTTTTTATCGTCAGTGATAGATTTGAACATTAATATTGAAATCTAAAAACACTGCAAGAACAAAATAATGTAAATATTAATACGACTGAGTGGCTGTTTTTTTTTCCCCATTGAATTTTTTATTTATTGAGCTGTACGTGCTTGTAGAAGTGCATATATGCACTCTGATTGTGTACCATTACATGACCAGTGAGTGGTTTGCTTGGTTAATACTGTAGATATTTTGTCCTGCACAAATTCTTGTTAGAACAGCACTTGATGGAAGTTAAGCTTTGCAAGACTGCTGATACAAGACCCTGGAAAATCCAGACGTTAGTTCTGCTCTAAAAAAAAAGAATACTGTAAGAACTTCAATGTTCTTAAAGGAATGTTTCGGTTCAGCACAGGTTGAGCTGTGGAACGGCATCTGAAGAATGCTGTCGATTAGTACATCATTTGCTCATTCCTCAGTGTGTGTCAGTGCTCTGCGTGTCTAAACACACACACATGTACACAACTGCACTTACAAAGGACGTCGAGGTAGGATGCCACAGAGAATGTGTAAAGTCGCACTTATTTAATTTTTTTTTCCTACAAATTTGTGCTATTTGAGCTGTAAAACTGTAATAAAATATAAATATTACATTTTAAACTTTTTTTTTTTTAATTTAAAATTTCTTGACAATTACCTAAAATAGGTTTTAAGCACTGAAATTTGACAAGACACACACACACATATTTATATATAACAAAATGATATATAAGTAAATAACAATTTAAATATAAATAAAAAAATGTCAAAATTTAGAAAAATAAATACAAAATAATAATAAAAATAAAATTAATTCAAAACATTAAAACCATACTAGTATAGTAATATTTAATTAACACTGCTAATATTAACTAATGGAACTAGCATTCAACAATAACCTAACATAAACAAAATATTAATAAATACAGTAACAAATGTATTGCGCATTATGGATTACCTAAAAATGAACTGATTATTGTAAAGTGTTATTGCAATGTTTAACCTAGTCTTGTGTTGATGTATTACTGATTTTTTTTAGCTGTCACAGATCAATCTGGAGCTGTTTTGAGTCTGAAACATTCCTTTAAGCCTCATGAACGAAAGCCCATGTGCCATGTAGGATCCCCCAGATCTCCTGCTCTGAATGTGTCCGTCTGATGTACCGATTTGTATTTCCTGTATTTGTGGCTTAGAAGCATGTGATGTAAAAGCACACGTTTTAGAAAGTTGTTTGGTGTTTTTTTAAAGTGTACAATTTGAATGTGAAACTGACTCCGCACACCTTTCATTGCAAACCATCAACTAGTCATTCCTTGAAAACACACGTCTCTAATTTTCCAGCCAGATGTGAATAAAAAATGAGGTGTGTATTGAGTCAAGTCTTTTTACATTACGACATCTTTCTCAAACTGCCCTTCTGTAGTTACAGATGGAAAACTGACTCAGACCCGGTCGATTCATAAAGAAACATGCTGCTGACAGGAAGTGTTAAGACACGTCTTGACAGGCATTTCCTACCTGCATTTGCTTGTATTGGACATTATCTAAAATGCTTTCCAAGGACATTTAATCCAACGAACTTTTTATGATTCATTCTAGTTTGACAACCAACAAGACTTCACTTGCTAATAATTCATGCTGCCATGTCAATGGTATGTTCGTTGCAGGTTCATTTGCTGCACAACTGGTAATATAATTAACTCAACCGTCTCTTTTTTTTAATATTTTTTTATATATATCTATATATATGCAAATGGAGACCTTAAATTAGAGTATATTGTGACAGACTGCAATGGTTCGAGTTAAATATCTCAGTGTGTGTTGTACTGAAGAAACAAAGTCTCCTACATCTTGGATGCTTTGGGGGTAAGCAGATAAACATCACATTTACATTTTTGGGTGAACTATCCCTTTAAATTTCATAGGGGGGCTAATAATTTACTGTCTTTAACAGTATTTTTCACATTTTTTTTCTACATAAAATGCTTAACTAGAATGAAAATAATGTAACGATACAATATGAACAATCTTATCCGCTCATAAGCTCAATGTTCTTTAATTAAATTAATTAAAATTGAGTATCAGTATACCAGATTTTCTTATTTTGATTTTGAGAAATAAAACCCAGAGACGTTCTTGACAGGTTTGGTGAGATTTTATTACTTCATTTAGACATAAATGTAAAAAATCCTCTGAAAATCAAAATGTCACATTCTCAATATTCATAAAGTGTGTTCTATGTCCATTTAAAACAATAAAGGGAGTCGCTAATCATTTTCATTAGGAACCATTTTTTAAACAAAGATTTTTTCTGATGACATCAAGCTAAATTAGAATCTGAAAATCGTTTACGTGACTTTTATCTATGCATTAAACAACAACAACCAAAAATTATAAAAACAAAAATAAATCAAACATAATGGCACTTAGTGCTCTTAAGGACATACTCTCACAAATTCACTCTGTCCACCTTAAATACACATGCAATGTTTTACACCATAGTCTTTTACATCTTATATAGTCTAAATCATAAAATATGACACAAATACACTGCAAATCAGGTTAATACAAATTCATATAAGTAAACACTAATCATCTGCTGTGTCTTTTCATCAAGATAATCAGTAAAGTCTAGTCTACTGTGCAAGTTAACACAGACGGCTGCGGTCTGTCAGTTCTGCATAGACTGTCATGTCATACAAGACATGCAAATGCATAGCAAAGCTTCTCCTCAGGGCCCATTCAAATCACACTTAAAAGGGACAAAAAAAGATGTATTAAGATGAAGAAACTACATGAAATTGTTTCCGAATGGTCCCAGTTTTCCACCCTGACATCATTTTCACAGCTTCCCAGAAAGGCAAAATGTTTCACAAATTCATGCCATCAATAAATATTCACAAATGGCTTTCTGGGAAGCCAGCAATGGGCTAAAATTCACAAATGTCACATAGCTGGACTGTATTTACACTAACAGTGTGCAATCATTAGGAGCTTTTTTTGTATTTCTCAGGGTCCTGAGTTTTTTTTAATTTTTATTATTATTAACCTGAATCCCATCAAATAATATATATTTGATATTCATCATTGCCATCTTTGTGACAAATCCTGCCGATGGTCTCTTAGCTGCACTGTGCACGTGTTCTGCAGCATATGATTGAAAACTGCACAAGGCATTTCGTTTAGCACTGAAGGAAACCCAAAGACCAGTGTTATTCCACTGGCAGGTTTCGAGCGAAAAAAACTTTTTCCATCCTTCCAGGAAACATCTGAGATCCCACGCCACTGCTGAGCACGAACAAGAGCAAAAATAATACATTATCCCCACCCCCAAATATCAGTCTGTGACAGCTGTGTGTTTGACAGACAGTAAACTGCACTTGTTTAACTCACACAGGGCTGAATTTCCTCTTTTTTGCATCTGGTGCTTGTGGGATGGCTCCTTTCTCTCTTCTTTCTGCTGCCCGGTCCCTGTATTTCAGCTAAAGTGAAGAGCACCACCCAGAGGTCAATACTTCAAGAGTGTCAAAGCAATGAATTACAGAGACAGAAATAGCAGTTAAAGTGGAAGTAGTTTATTTTATTTTGATGGTAGTTCGGTATCAGAAGAAGTGAGCGCAGTATGTACCTCAGTTTCTGATCGCTCTTGTGTGTCTGACTGAGTCTGTCTGGCTCTCCTTTGCTCCAGGTTTTGCTGAAAATTGATGAACAAATATCAACAATACAAACATACTGTTTTATTCTATCTTTTTGACATTCAGAGTACTATGTTTAGTTATTGCAGCCCCAATTATGAATTATACCTCCAGAAATAGAACCAAAATGAGACAAACATTTAAAATCAGACATTTGAACAATTTAGCGCAGATGTTATTTTGCATTTGGGCTGAGGAATCCCTCTGCTGTGCGCAAAGCTAATGGAGTTGGTCTACATATTGTCAATGTTATTTTAGTATTTTTAAATACTATTATCATCAATATAAATTACCTAAATTTTCATATATTGCACTTTTCATGTTAGTTATGTTTTTGTAACATTGTAACGTGCTTTTAAAATTTGTATTTCTCCGTTTTAAATCAAATAAATAAATAAATAAATAAATATATTTATTTATTTTATTTTAGGCTTAATTTAACAACTTAAAATTAAAAGAATTGTACCATTAAAATTCACATTTTCTTATTAAATGATGTTTTTCATCTATTATTTCTTTTTTAATCTAATAATTTATTTACAAGGTTTTTAATAGATTTTTTTTTTAGTTAATAGTAAAAACATTTATTTATCTTTTATTTTTTACATAAACTAAATCCATAAAATCTCATGAACAACAATAGACTAGAATGAAAGCAAGGATGAGGATGGATACACATCTATTCAGTGGGTTGTGCCGTTATCTAATGTGATTTTGAGCTTTACAGAAGGTGTATAAGAGCAGTCAGAAGTGACATGGCTGATGTTGGCAGATCTCAAGGCATCGTGTGCCGTGCAGGACTCACCCGGTGTAGCTCAGAGAGCTGCTGATGTCTGATCAGAGCCTCTTTACTGGGGAACTGTCTCCTGCACAGCAGACAGGCCAGCTTGGACCAGTCTGTCAGTCTCTCCTCTCTCTCTCCGGCCTCCTCCTCGCTGTCTGTCTCTCCACTGTATCCTGCCACCAGACCCTGAGGAGGACTCTGCCGAGAGATGAGACCCAAAGACAGAAACATTTATTTTTAGTACACTGCAGTGCCAATAACAGAAAAGGACAGAGTACAACATAGAAGATGCAAGTGGTGAGTCGCATGGTGAAATGCACAAAATGGAAACAAGACAAACACAAACACATGAAAAAAAAAAAAAAAAAGTAATACAAGTAAAACAAAGCCATGTCTCAGCTTTGTTTGTGTTAAACACTTTGGTCTTTGTTTTGTTGATTCTTTTTTAGTTTGCTATTATTGTTGCTGTTCATATTTACTGCTTTGTATATTATGTTAAATACGTAATATAAAAACACAAGGCCATAATGTAACAAAACTTACGAAGTTAATTCAACAAATAAAACCAGAATGTAAATTAAGATAAAACAAAATCCATAATTAAATTAAATGAAAATCAAAAATCATAACAATAGGTAAACAAACCAAACCAAAAAACTAAACAAAGTATAAAATAAAATAAAACAAAACAAAAATGACACGAAACAAACAAAACACAAAACAAAACAAAAATGAAACGAAACAAAACAAAACAAAACCTTGTCTTTCTTCTGGATGTTTGATGTGTTCCATCAGAATTTGAGGTTTCTCTTCCTTGCTTTGTATGTTCAAAAAGTAAAATATGAATATTTCAAATATATGAAAAAAACAAAGCCAATGATATTAAAGCTAAATTTGAGTCTGAAAATCATTTTTTTTTTTTTTTTTTTTTTTTTAGATTGAGATTTTTCATTGATTTTTATCCATGCATTAAGCAACAACAACAACAAAACAAAGCAATACTTTAACAAAACAAAAATACTTAAATAAAAAATATAACATAACTTAAGATGAGAAATATTCCAAAGTACAGGGCGTGTGCATGTATCTATATTCAGAAAGGCACAGAAAACTACAACGATTGCTAACGGTTGCCTGTTACATTACAGTAAATACGATTTCGATTAACACATGAAGAGAGTAAGATTAAGCAGAGATGACTGAGGACGATGGCGATTGATTTGCAGATCCTGAGCACCACTGATAGTGGATTGCAGGAGAAATCACAATACCAGCTCAACATCCTGATATCTATCAGCCATCAACGATGGCATCGGATGACCCAACACGAATGAAAATCAAACATCATAACATAAGGTAACAATAAAAAACTAAAATCACACTTCTCTCTCTTCTGGATGTTTGCTCTGTATGTTAAAAACTGAAAATAATGAACACCACGAAACAAAAACAATAATGAAGCATATCAAAACAACAAAAATATGAAACAAAATCAAACACCGCATTATAATGAAAATAAAGCAAAACCAAAGAAAAGTGAAAAACCAAAGCAGAACGAACTTCTCTTTCTTCGGGATGTTTGGTCTGTTCCATCAGCATCTGAGGTCTCTCCAGAAGGGCCCCCTGTAGACGGGGAAAACACCATCAGTTATTACTGGTCCAGCGGGTCACAAACCTCACATATTAGTTATTGAGTCACGCATCAGATTGTTCTTAGGATTAGCAATGAAATTACAAAAACAAATTAAATATATTCAATGTAACAAAAATACTTTGATTCCGCAGGAACAATTCTTAGCCTAAGAAAATTCAAACATTATTAAAGAGACAAGTGAACAGCCAGTAGATGTGCCAGCATAGATAAATGCAACAGAACAATGTGACAAATAAAATGAGGTCAGCAGTATTCGGATCAACCACTATCAGTTATACAAATGAAAAAGGAGGCATTTTAAGAGCCTTTGCATTTAATCAGACGTGTAAAAACCTTCATCTCCAGGACAGCGTAGCCTGCATCAGCACTGGCAGATTCCCGTCGGTCATCAGATCGCCCCTGGGCCATCAGTCGAGAGGTAGTGCTCAGTGCTCGCCCATTCTCCTTCTGCCTGTTCAGAGTTTTGGCCCAGCGCTCCATGTCTTTGGCGATCTGAAGAGAAGTAGAAACACAACAGAGATGCTCAGTTTACATCACATCCCTTCAAAACCTCACTCTATAAAGCTGAACGAGCAGAGATGATTGACACGCAGTGAGGGTTTCTGTCTGAGGGTGTACCTGCTGTGCCGTCTTACTCTTGGGCTTGTCCTTCTTGTCCCTGCTGCTGTTGGGAGCACCTGTAGGGTCAGAGGTCGCTCCTGTGGGGTCATCGGACGTCTGTGACGGGGCAGGAACATACGTGTGTCTTTCCCCATCCCAGTACATGTACTGCTGCGTATGGGGATTATAGTAGTACTAGAGGAACACCACACAAACAAACAGCAACACTTTCAGTATCAATGTGCTTGTATAAATTATCTGGATTCCATTTCAACAGTTTCATTAAATACTAATAATCAAAAGCATCTCTAATTAATAGATTTTTGTGGAAGATACAAAATTTTGCCCTCCGAAATACTATGCTGTGTATTTACATTATTTTGCAAAAAATTCTGGTTAATATTCCTTTAAAAATAATGTTTTAATAATAATTGTATTAGTAGTAGTACTCAGGGCTCTGAACCGGTTCAAGGAAGCAAATACAATTTTGACAGGAACAGAACAAGAACCAGAAACTAAATCAAATTTTATAGTTTCAAACAGAACCAAAAATTTGAAATGGCCATTAACCGGTTAATAACATTATTTTACCATTCCATGTAATATTTGAAATGTGCTGTCAACCAATCACGAACTCTGCTAGAACGGCCTGCAAATGTAACGCTGATGCCAATTAATTTAATTCCTGCTCGGCTGTGAAGAGTTGCCAAGTCTGTGTATTATACGTGACTTTGGGCTTCTTTTTTTGTGAAGTTGTTCGCCGTATTCTCTGATTGACACTCCGTCTGCTCACGGTTAATAATATGTGCTGCCCCCTCCTCCCCCTTACTGGAGAATCTTTTTATAATTTTTTATTTAAGTGTGTTGAGGCATTCCAAGTTATGCAATAAATTCAGTTTTTATGACTGGACTCTGGGATTCCATCCACGTTTTCTACATTGCGAAAATAATAGTGCCCTATAGGGTGTCTATTTCTGAGTTCAGGCTAACGTGTAAGGCTGCACAGAGGGCTTTATTACCTGTGAATTTGGGTCATAGTAGAGGCCTGTAAGAGGGTCGTAGTAATAGCCAGAGCTCTCATCGTACTGGTACGTGGATACGTCAGGATCAGCTGCAGGAAAGAGGAAATACAGCTGATGCACCTCATTCATATGAAATTGAATATGCACCCGAATTCATTAGGTTAGATTAATAACAACTCTAAATCCAATGGGTCAGATGCTTTTCTGCATTAACCAGTCATGAAATGTCATCTGATCTTCATCGCAAATACAGACTAACACATTGTGCTTGATGATCTCAGTGAACTAGGATTAGTTTGAATATTATCAATTCTGATTCTGCTTATCACTTCTGATTTTTTTACGATTGCCAGTTTGATTCCAATGTGATTAAAAAATATATATCTCAAACATATTTATTCAGTCTCTTTTTGCAAAACATTTAGTTGCAGCTGAATACCATGAAAAAACAAATCAGCTGGCTTCAAATTACTTTCAAAATGTGATTTACTCTGTGAATGCTACCGTACACATCAGAGTTTATATCCAAACTACAAACTTTAATCCCAGTACTTCTGTGATTATTTGAATGTTTGTAACACAGAAATGTTGATACTGTGTGGTTGGAAAGACTGAAGCCGTTTCATTCATATACACGACAGCTGTTCTCTTTAGGTCAGCGCCAGCGCAAACACAGATGAAATGTTCACTGCTGCAATCTTACATTGCAAGAAACAACATTTGAGCAAGTGCATGACCAGCCTTTCTGACCTTAAGTATCCGATTCTGGAACTGGAATCTATTTTCGATTCCCAACCCTATTTGCAACACAAATCAAATAATGATTATTTGTTTCTTTGCACACAAAATTATTCTTTTAGTTTCATAAAGTTACGGTTGATCCATTGATGTCACATGGACTATTTTAACGATGTCCTTACTGCATTTCTGGGCCTTGAACATGTCAGTTGTGTTGCTGTCTATGGAGGGGCAGAAAGCTCTGGGATTTCATCAGGAATATCTTGATTTGTGTTCTGAAGATGAACGACGGTCTTACAGGTTTGAGCAGGTGGGTGGTGTACTTACGGTACTGCTGGCACTCCAGAGCGGTCCCAGGTGTGGCAGGCTGGTTTGGGGTAGCAGGCTGAGGTTTCCCAATGATTTCCACCGGGGCCTTTAAAACAAACACACACACACACACACACAAACACACAGTATAAAGAATGACAATTAATGCTTCAGAAAAGCAAAAGCTTGAAACTTAATTGTAACGAAGTAAATCAACTTCTGAATGAAGAGGAATAACAGAAAACTACCTGATGGGCTTGTGTGGAGGTTGTAGTCTGGGATGCTGCAAGCTTCAATATGGAGGTAGGACCTCTTTCTCCTGTGAACAGATAGAGATTCACACTTACTGCAAAACAAGACTCGTGTGCTTACAGCAGATTTATGTGAGCTGTGGTTATACCTGTACAGGCTGTTCCTCCATCAGTCGCACCTAATGTTGTGTGGCTGGTCAGTAGCGCAGGCACTGGCCCTTTAAAGGCTTGCGCCTCTGCACTGAAGACCTGCACGGGCTCCTGCCCAAACACAGCTGCTGCCGCCCCCTGCTGGTGCACACTGACATCACCGCTCTGAGCGGCTGCCGAGAGCTGGCTCGTCTGGAACAACAACCAGTGGTCACCATCTCAACACTGATTTATTTTATTTACTAATAAACTAAAGACTTTTTGACGAATATGTAATTTTCCATTATGAAAACACGGAAAATAGCGATGCACCAAAATTCAATTCAAATTTTTTTTTTTGGTTTCACATCAAAATTATTGACAAAAATTGTGACTTTTAAAACAATAGTTTACCCAAAAATTAAATGTATGTCATGTCGTTCATTTTTGGGTGGACTATCTCTTTAATTTGTGCTTCTGCAATGGCACATTTTGAATGTGTCTGTCTACTTTATGCACACAACATGGTTAAACTACTATTTTATTTTCACTTTCAGATTTTGGCAAATTGTAACTTACATTTTAGTATCAGTGTTTTCTTTAAAAAAAAAATCAGTGCATCACTACTTGAAATGCCTAGTGCAGTATTATGGAAATATTCAACAAACACAATCAGTTTATCTAAACTTTCTTGATTCTGATTGGTTAAGATGAAATCGAAACAAGTTTGAATATAACAGTTACATATCACATAATTTTTCCCCATTTCTGTTTTGTGCATTTTTAACTGGTAACAGTCACAGCCCAAAAAACATCTTCAGCTAGACAAATGTACCTGTGTTAACCAAGTAGAATAAACTAACATTGATTTAGTCTGCTGCCACTGTGTGCACTTTCATTTTAAACCATTCAACATCTAAGGTTCATTTTTAGTATTTATGTAGATAATCATGTGTTGTGTGTACCTGAGTGACGGCCCACTGAGCTGCAGCTATAGCTGTACTCGCTACTGACCCCACACTCACCCGATTCCCATCCGTCAGAAAAACATCACTGAGAGACAGAGAGTGAACTCATTAAACTCTACCCCATACATTATTACAGTAATGAGGTGTACTGTACACATTCTCTCACATGTGTGGCTTCACTGCATTTTCCTATTACACAACTATGACGTCAGCGTAACGCTGCAGGATCAGTATCAGAGCAGCATGAACTCGTACCGTTTGGAGCCCTTGGCAAACTCCACAGAAATGAGCTTTCCATCGATAGAGAGAGAAGGCTGCAGGGACTGGAGGATCTGAAGCAGCTGAGAAGCCTCCTGAAACACACAATATAATACCTGCTCGTGATAGTCTAACACTAATATTGTTTGTAGCCAGAAGTACTGTCGTTGTCTTACCACAATAGTAGTGAGCTGCAGAAAAGCAAACCCTCGGTTGAGCTGCGTCTGTTTGTCTTTGATGAGCCGTACATTTGAAGGTGAGAGAGTAGCAAACGGGGCCAGAGCAGACAAAATAGCCTCCAGTGTTGTATGCGGTCCCAGATTCCTCAAAATCAAAGCTGAAGAGGATATATGTGAATACAGTGTCTTACACAGATGAAAGTGTTAAAGGCATAGTTCACCCGAAAATTTGCTGTTCATTTACTCACCCCCAAACAATTCTTATTTTTTCTTCAGAATTTCATCTGGTGATTCATAAAATGCAAGTCAATGGCTACCGTCACTTTAAGAGTCAATTGCAAAATGAATACCTATGGCTCCTGATGATATTTTGAGGTCTTATGAAGCAAAATGATCTGTGCAGTCTCGGGCAATGTGGAAATCAGACTCTTTTCCATGAACTGGTTCTCTTGGACCGTTTATTTTAATCAACTAGTTCAAATCATTGATTAATTTATGTAATCACACAATGACGTCACGAATGCCCAAAGCACCCAATAATCAAGTAAAAAGCAGGTGTTCTACTTGTCTAAAGCATATAAAGTGAATAAACTTGTTGACATTGGCTCACCTTTTTACATAAACCATGAAAAACCATCAAAACTTTCATCTGTACAGTTGACACATCCGGCTCATTGGTCTTCGGTCTGAGTCAAACGATCAAACGGTTTCCTGACTGTTGGAGTAACTGGAGCGCTGAATGAGTCAGCAAAAATCAGCATCACAGGAACCGATACGCCAGTACTTCAGCTCTTTTAGAGTCAAAGTGACTGTCAGGCACGTCAGAAAAAGAGGTTTGATTGAGTAACTTGTAGATCTGTGCTGCTCAAGATGAACTGTTTCAGATGGTTCAGTCTGATTAAGTGATCTGGTTCAACTAGCTAGGCTCTGGATTACAAGAATAATGTTGTAAATAACATTAAATTTCTTGCACAGACTGATCGTTTCATTCGATAAGACCTCAACATATGATTAGGAGCCATGGGTAATAATTTTGTGTGACGTGATATGCTTTTTTGCCTCTCTAAGTGATGGTAGCCATTGACTTTTATGAAAAAAAAAGCTTATTTACTGTTTTACTGTAGAAAAAAGTAATATACATATTGGATGGCCTGAGGATGAGTAAATTAGCAGCGAATTTACATTTTTGGGTGAACCATCCCTATAAATGTGTGTATAACTTACTGTCATTGGCCACCTCTGCAGCCGAGGATGAGGAACTTAAGTTGATTAGTGGAGCTGCTGTCTGGTATATGGCTGGAAGAGGCAGTAAACCCTGAGCGGAGTCCTTTAACTGCCCCAGAGGTAAACTATTTGGCACCAGAGGCAATTTCAACTCAGCCTCTGAAAACAAAGGGCAATATGCACAAGGATTTACATTTATATCCATGTTTTTACCATGATGTCACAAATAACTGAAACAAATTAATTAGAATTCACACCTGATTTTGGAACTCCGCATTTGAAACACTTTTCTCTTCGTTTGAAGTTCTGCACTCCACACTGTGAATCGAAACAGATGTTTGGGAAAACACAAGAACGTTTTGTTTAATTAAAAGGACAAAACAAACTAAATATCTGCCATAATTTATTTTCCCCTTATGTCATTCCAAATCCATAACAAAAAGTTTAAACAAAAAGTTTATAAATACATTGTAAATCCATTCCATGTGAATCGAGCAGTTTAATCCAAGTCTTTTGAATACCTTTGTTTCTGACATAAATGTTAACAAATATACAAAAAAACGCACTATTACTTGTATGTTTTTCCACTTGATCCATTATTGTGACATAATCTATTTAATTGTAATATTTAAATATATAAATATAGTAAACATCTGTGCTCATATGTATTGATCGTTTATATCTAAATAAAAGCCTAAATCTAATGGCGATCAATAATATAATGCTATCTGAAAGTGTCTCTTCAGAAGTCTTGGATTAAACCGCTAAATCATATGGATTAATTTTATTAAAAGTCTTTATGAACTTTTTGAAAGCCAAGGGACAAATATCTCTCATGCTTCAATAAAAATATCTCCATATGGGTTTGGAAAAACATGATGGTAAATGGTAAAGGCATACTTATTCAACACCTAATTAAACTGAAATAAAGTGACCTTATTGCAGAGCCAGTCTTCATTAGCACGAGGCTTTGGGTCACTGTAGTGCATAGAGACTCGCTGTCCCAATATAGAGAGCACTCTCTGAAAGTGAGACACAGGAAGAGAGGGGGCAAAAAAAGAGGGTAAATTTCAGGGTGGAGTTGGCACACTTGAGACCTCATCTCACACAAGAGGGGAGGAGAAGACTGGATAAAAGAGAGAGAGGAAGACAGAGATCACCATCAGCTTGAGAGGATTCAGAAAGACGTGTGTGAGAGAGTGTGTGCAGACACCCTCTCCGTCCAGAACCTCAACCTCCCCCATTCAGGGGAACAAAAACAGGTCCCGCTCACTCTTGCCCACCCTGAAAAACCACATTAAGCCACAAATAAAACATCAGAAGAATGATTTGTTTGTGAAAAAAATCACTCCGGACCATCTGGATTACTGATAATAGTGTAGTAAATAATTCAGTTTCTTGCACAGACTGATTGATTCACTTCATAAGACCTCAATATATTAGCAGGAGACACATGGGTATTCATTTTGTGTTGCCTGTAAATGTTTTCTTGACTCTTTAAATGACATTACCCGTTGACTTAATCACAAAGGGACCATGGTTTCAGCTAAACATCTTATTTCCTTTTCTAATGAAGAAAAAAGTCACTTGCATCTTGGATGGCCTAAGGGTGAATACATTAACAGCAAATTGTCATTCTGGAGGAAGTATCCTTTTAATAAAACATCCTTAACATAACTGAAGACTTGTAGAAAACCAACAACTGACCAATTACCTGATTTTGAGCACTTCATAGGCCTGGTATAAAGACAAACTTCATTACCCTGTACTTGTGTAGATAAAACATTATGCCTAGATATTGTTCCATGTTCAACTATTTGCAGTGTAGAAACCCATTATTCTCAACCAATACAAAAACAATATTTTCTCAGCGTTTTTAGAAACAGTATCTGGGCTAGTAAAGTCTGTCATTTCAAATCCCATTCAGACTACAGACCAACCACAGTCCATTCACAAACCATCTTCATCATGCTACACGCAAACAAGGCAAGCACTGGCTAAAACAGTCCATTCAAAATCTGGCTGCTATACCAGAAATACCAGAAATCAGTGTGCACAGCATCAAACAAATTGAGGTTTAGGTTTAAGTATTCGTCCCCTACTTTACTTAAAAGAATAGTTCATCCAAAAATGAAAATTCAGTTATCATTTTCTCTCTCCATTAGCAGCAAGAACATTAGACATCCATCTTAATTTCTAATGGTTTTTATATGTGAAGTAACTAGTACTTGTTACTTCTGTGAAGACTTCTGGTCAAAAGTCTAGTTTTCTTCAGCCTTCTCCAGAGTTTTCTGTGCAATTGTATGGGGAACAAAAAATTATTTAGATCAGATTATATTCCAGATGTCTATTATTGTGGCATGCTTAGCACAAATTGTATCCGTCAAACAAACTCTTCCTGCCCAATTGGCCAGTTCTTAGTCAAGATAAGCTGCAAAAACTATGTGCAGCACATTTTGCTGAGGACAACTTTCTCAATCTCAATCAGTTTAATGCCGGATTCGCACAAATATTATTCCTGAAAGATTATTCTTGTCTGGAGAAGGCGTTGTTTATGGACCACAACCTGTACGTGTATTTTATTATTTAAGTTGGTGCGTTTAACAGTTTCTGTAACTTAACATAACTGAGGCATCTATAATTGTAATCTCGATTATAAATTTGATTAATTGTTCAGCCCTACATTAAACCTAATTGTAAAATATTCACTTTTGATTTGCTTTTGCTTTACTCATCACTTTAAAGGATCTCCTCTAATAAAAATCTTTAAAAACATCCAATATTATAAAAAAAAATAATATATATTTATTTATATCTATATTTATATTTTTATCATAAATTTGTACTTTTATGATGGTAAAATGAATGTATATTAATTTAAATACCTTTTAATTGTCATCATATCCTCCCCATATGTTTTTGTTCTAATGTTTATCTGTTACTTTTTGATATTTTTAATAAAAAAGAAAACCGTTACAAACACATGTCTGCAATTGTATCACATTATTAATAACTTATTCCTAGCTATCATGTAAACTAATATTCAGTATATAGGTCAGCTAATCTATGGACTCACTGGTAGTAATTTAATCATTTAATAGAAGAGAAATTCTCGTGCTGTCTTGGAACTCATTTTAGAACAGGTTTCAAAGCCATTAGGATTCAACTAGAGACACAAAATATAGGACAGGTCTCACACTAGGATCTTACGGCTGCCAAGAGACACTGCGGCAGATGACTGAGAAAGGGAGATAATAGCACACACACACACTGAGATTTCAGGGGAACGCTGCTGAATTTATACTGAACTTGGACATTTCCAGAAAATACCAAACTAGTAGCGGTGTCCAATACTTGTGTTAGACAGACAACAGACAGACCTCATTCTTAAGAGATGGCGAAATCAGTGAAATCATAAGGAATCCAGGCGTAAAGGGTATATTATATCCATACACGTGTGGACTTGTAGTGTGTATGCGTGTGTGTGCAGTGTGAAGTGACCTGGTTGGTCTCCATCCAGCGGCTGGCCTCCTGCAAGTGATTAAACTCGACGAAGGCGAATCCTCTGCTCTGACCTGGAGACACAGCCGTCGCCGGGCCACAATGACAGAACAACAACAACGCAGTGAGGGGTTAGTGTTTTCATATCGAGAGAGAGGGAGAAATAAAAGAGACAGAGAGATGGTAGAAAGAGATATAGCTGTAATCTAACCAATCATCACACTGCTGACTTTAAACTTCTATAACTGATGGACGTTTTTGTCCCTCTGCTATTTATACCAGCCAATTTAACATTAATTACACAAGACAATTATTAGAAAATGTGGGTAAGATAAAACTATTAGATGTCTGAATCTAACATCTGAGAACCATATAAACTGGGGCTGTCAAAATGGCTGAAAAACTAAATTCAAATTTGTGTTTAAATATAATAAAAATTCGAAAATTCTCCCGATGCCACAAGAGGGTGCATCAAGCATAATCTGTGAAAAAAGTGCATAATGTTTAAAATAATGCCTTGTGCGAGACGAGAGAGCAGCAGTGATATAAAACCCTCTAGAAAATGCGCGAAATTTGCGTTCTGTGTAAACGGCTTGGTTTGAGCTTTGACGTTAACAAGATCTTCTCCACATTGATGTTTTCTTTTCCTGCAATATTTGTAATCAATAATGCATAATTTTTTTGTAATCATGCAGCATCAAGTGGCTTCAACTGCAAAAGGCTAGCAAAAATATTAAAATGCAACGACACTTACATTGTCATTGCATTTCGTGGGGCACTGGTAAGGTTGTTTTCTTAACGCACACCTAAAATTCATTTGAATGTATTTTTGAATTTAATTTTAAATTTGATGAATATTAAAAATTCTATATATTTTATATATTTTTTGAAATCCCTAATATGCATTACCGTTCAAAAGTTTGGTCGCGTGAAAGAAGTCTTTCATTAATTAAAATATTACAATTTAAAATAATTTAAACATTTAAAAATATTAAAATTCAAAGCTGTATTTTCAGCATCATTCCTCCAGTCTTCAGTGTCACACGATCCTTCAGAAATCATTCTAATATGTTGATTTGCTGCTCAAGAAACATTTATTATAATAAATGTTGTGGAAATCATGGTACATTTTGCCAGGATTTTTTGATGAATAGAAAGTGCAAAAGAACAGCATATATCTCTATCTATAAAATCATCTGACATTATACTGATACTTAAGCAACTTTTTGGATTGTTGTTTTTAAAACATTTCGACACTGCCTTATCCACAAAATTTGCATACATGTATAACTTACAATACCTGTAATCTCACTTTGTTTATAGGTTTAAACATGTCTGATATCACAACAGTCTGTACACTACAGGTTACCACTATTACTATTCAGTAATGGTATTACTTATAGCTCTACTGTTACATATACACTATACAGGTCTTTTCTTATTTAACACTATAATGACTTTAAATGATCTTTTGGGGGTAATTTAGTAGCCCAAATTGAAGTGTGATTAATTGGCGACATAAAATTTAGTTTCATATTTTTAATTGATTGACAGTAATACATTTTGTATTACAGTCATCAGGTGTAATGATTTTCATGATTTAGCTATTCCTTCATAGATAAGGAACAATAGTTAAGAGTTTCCTAAAACACTGATTTAATTGTCATTCTTTGGATTCTTCAAATGTTAATCCATTAGAACACAGACCAAAGATAAATCCTCAAAGCATCTCTTACTCTTCAAACTATTTAACCTACACTGACTCAGCTTTGTAGCTGTGCAATTAAATGATCTGAAAGAAACTAAAAACCTTTAAAGTGGTGTTTACATTATTTTGTCCAACCTTTTAACTGAGGACACAAAATATCAAATCCCATCAAAAAAGCCAGAAATCGCTCACATAATGGTCAGCCAAACTTGTCTTCTGAACACAGCTATTGCAAAATACTTACACAATGTAAAGATCTTCCCCAGACATCAGGACAAGAGCAATCAAAGTGAGATGAGGGATAAGGCTGGCAGGACAGGTGAAACAAGCTAGTAGTTGTGTTTGTGTGCCAGTGTACATGTTTCTGTTATTCCCATGCTTGTGGATGTATCAGGAGTGTTTAAGTGAATGTTGTCCGGTTAAGAATAGTCTCATAAAGGTTATGGTAAGAAAACAGTAACACATAATAGAGAACAGGAAATAATCAGTGATGACTTAAACATAAATATGTGCAGGGAGTTAAAGAAACAATCACCAGCAGGTTTCAAAGCACCAATACTGAACAGCATCTTCACTCAACTCAACTACACCAGGAGGAAAGTGAGAAAGAAGAGTGAGGCTGTACTGAAAAAACACACTGAGCTAGGCAGACGCAAGAGTGAGTTCAGGCTTGTTATGAAAGGCAGAGGAAGAGAGATTTGGAGGCTAGTCTGGGGTACAAAGAAGCCCCCTTAGTACTGCTTTCTTACCTGAAGACTTGTTCCTCATGAGGCGAACCTCTCTGGGCTGGATCCCTTGCTCCTGCAGTCGAGCCCGAATCTAAACATCAAACACCAGCACTTAACTAGACCAAACCTCACAGCAGGAACTCAAATATAATATTTGGGCAAAATGAGTATGCTAATGTGAAAATGTCTTGATGTATTTGTTTCTAACATGATGAAGCTGTTTGGACTCTCTTTCTGACGGCACCCATTCACTGCAGAAGATCCATAGCAAAAGCAAATTTAGTAATGTTACATTTTTACCAAACTGTTCCAAAGAAGAAATAAACTAATCAACATCAACATTGCCTGAGGCTGACTACATTTTTAGCAATTGAACATTTAATTTTTTTTCAGAACTCTTTCTTTAAAATCTGTAATTTGCAGCATTATATGTATTGCACCAGAAGTCAACCTATTCCACAGTTTTTAAAAACTATTGATAATGTACAATGTAAGTCTATGGTGCAAACGAACACCAACTGTCACACAGATTTCTATTGCAAAGTAAATGCAGTTCTACTTTTGTTTTGTTTTCTGTTGTAACGCTATGACACAGATGCTTACTGATATGGTTACTGTATTCATATCAAGAAATAAAAGTGAGACAAACCTCGTTAACAGTTGCATTTGGTGGGAGCATTCTCAGCATGACAATGTTGCTGGGTTTTTGGACCTGTTCTGTATCAGACCTGTAGTCCTGGTCACAGGGTTCTGGCTCCTCCTGGCTTATTTCCAGAGCATGATGAAAGCTTCCATCTCCCATTTTGTTCCTAGTTAGTTGGGATTGGCCAGGAAACCCCTAAATCAGGAAGACAGTCATCCTATGGATATATATTACTTCTCAAGTTATAATGAATGATTAGATATGATAAAATGTTTATACAGTAAATAGAAGTCAAGTAAAATAAATTAAAGGCCTTAGTTCACCACCCTCCCCCCCCAAAAAAAAGAATTAGCCTACAAATTACTCAACCCCAAGGCATCGTAGATATGACTTTCTTCTTTCAGACGAATCCAATCTTAGTAATATAAAAAAAAATATTTGATCTTCCAAGCTGTTTAAATGGGAGTCAGCGGGTTCTACAGTTAATCAGTACAAAAGGAGTGAAAAAAAAAGGCATCAATCCATAATAAAACATAAAAGACGTAGGACATCGACGTTGCGCATGCACTGCTCAGAAATGACAAACGCGGTAGTGCAGGGGAGAGATCAAAACAGAACAAGGGTCACTAATTTGAAGTACAAATCGAGGATCTGTAAAGAAGAATGTTGGAGGATTCCAATTAGGTGTGTGACGAAACACTTAACCCATGAGACGAGACGAGACGAGACACTAGACAGGGTTCATGAGAATGAGACATGGCAAGATTTTTTAACTTTTTTAAATAAATCCTCAATAATAAAATATATAGAGAAAAATAGTATTTTATTCAACTGAAAAACACAAGATTCAAAAAATGTTTGTGCATTTTGAAATCAAATTTTACTTTATGAATTTAAAGTGTTTTAATACATTTTAAGCAGGTATAAACCACATAAAACAGTGCAAATGGTTATGCCACAAACTCAACTGACAGGCAAGTAATTGCACAAACTTATAAATAGTTTAAATAAAAATAAATAATAAACAGAAATTCTGAGTTCTGCATTTAATTTTTTTCTGGTTATCAAATAGGGGATACAACATTAATTTAATCATTTATCTTTTAATTATCGAAAATTTACTTAATTTTTTTGGCAAACAAAGGGGATTTACTATTAAAATTAAAACATGGAAGAAATGTTGTGTGATTATTCCTTAAAAATAATGTTTGTTTCATTTTAGTAGTAATAGTAATAGTAATACAGCAGGCTATGTACATTCTACTGAAAATAGTAATAGGCACATTGTCGTCAATTTAAATTGTAAAGGTATTCATGGTTCTGTGTATTTGATATGATGCTAGTTTTACTCAAATCAAACGGTCAAATGCTCATGAGGAGCAGTTCTAGAGATGTTGTTCATGTGTTAGTGTACTCATTTAGTGAGATGGTAGATGCTGAAATCACCGAGAGCGTCATGCGTGCTTCAGTGTTTGTGTGTAGTAAATGAAACCAGCGTCTGCATCCTTTATTATCAGACTTAAACAGACTTAAACAGTTTAAATCGACTTTTGCGGCTTTATATTTAAAGATACTAGTCCATATCATAATTTGATTATGTGTAATGACCTACTTTTGATTAATAAATTCAAAATGACAAATTCCGTGACATTCCGCATTAAACTGTGAATTGTGTTTTTATGACTGGATAAAGACTTCACTGCATAATTTTCCCGCCTATAACGCGGCCACTTGCCTAATGTGAACATAATATCTTACATACCTTATTATGTTACATATACACAACAACTATAATTTTGATATAAGCCAAGAGGAACAGGTTTTCCTAAAGTAAGGAAACTTTGCTATTGAAGGAAACTTTGTTCCTATAAACAAATGAGACTCATATGATCTCGTATGTCATCAGCCTGGAGCTGCTTCTGTGTACAACTGTTGGCACAAGCTAAATTAAAGTGATTATTTCATTATAGTTTTCTTGCAAAAACTCATCGATTCGCTACAGGAGCCCTTTGTTCACCCCCCAAAGCCGTGTGAGACACTTTTTATTATGGACGGATGTGCTTCATTTCATTTATTTTCTTTTGGACTGATGCACTATAACACCCGCTGACTGCCATTAAAGTCGTTTTTTTTTAATACAACTCCAATTAAATGAATCTGAAAGAAGGAAGTCAATACACCAAGTGTGGCTTGTGGGTGAGTAAATAATGGCATAATTTTCATTTTTGGGTGAACTATCCCTTTAAGGTTTCATGATTGTAAGCTCCTGATTTATGATTCATAAAAAAACAAAAACAGTTCTGGAGATAAATGTACTAACTTGTTTGTGTGCAGAATGTCTGATATGTTTGTCTTCCTCAGTTCTCACTTCCGCACTGTATTTGCCTTGAGAGTTGTGCCTCCCTCTAACTCTGCCCCAGGTGCTGTCCTCATTTTCTTCACCCTCATCTGGGGTTTGTTCATCCTGATAGACCTTCTGTCCTGATATAAATATCTGCATATCTCTCCTGTGTGCATCAGTCTCTGGGTCAAACTCATAATCCTTATCATCTTGCCGGAGTCTCGAGTGGATATTCTCATTTGGAGGACTTTGGAGGAGACCTTTTCCAAGTTGGCTGTTTTTGGATCCATGGTTTTCCTTTTGTCTGAATATTGGTCGATTATTTGAGAAATTACCCGAGGCGAAATCTCTCAAACCTTCAAAACTACTATCAGGCTCGTGCTGTCTTACATTTGTTAAGTTGCTATTCAGTCTATTTTCTTGCCCATAGCCACGATAGTCCATGTCCCTGTAGTCGTGATCATCGGACTCTTTCCCATAGCGACCCATGCGGTCACCACGACCACCCCTATGACACCATAGAAGAGAAAGATTTAGGCAATCTGTAGCTTAAAATATTGTTCACTCAATTCACTGAAAATGTAATCATCGTCAGACTATCCAAGATGTAAGATGACTATGTTTCTTCAATGGTACAGATTTGGAGAAATTACATCACATCAGCATTACATCACTTGCCCACTTGCTGATATGAGAGGATAAGACAGGATGGACTTTCTCACTGGATGAAGTGTTATTATAGATTTTTTGGACAGAAGCAAAAGGTATAACATTTAAAATGTCTTGATTTAGTCTATTAAGTACAAACAAACAGGTATTTACTTCACAAGAAATTTACTGATATACTGGAGTGATGTGGATTATTAGGATGTTTTTATCGGCTGTTTAGACTCTTATTCTGATGGCATCCATCCACTGCAGAGGGTCCTCTGGTGAACAAGTGATTAGGGCTGTGCAAAAAATCGAATGCGATTTTCATGCACCTCTCATCAGTAAAGACGCTCCTGTAATTAGAAGTATATCCCCAGCACGTGCGTTCAGATCAGGGATGCCAGGTTTTCACAACAAATCCTGCCCAATTGCTTCTTAAAACTGGTCAAAAACTAGCCCAATCGCGCTTCCGGGAGGTTCCCCGATAAAAATTGCTTCCCGGGATTAAAATATACGTTTTTTTAGCAGGCTTGCCTTGGTAAAATTCGCATTTTAGGGGCTAAATATCACTTTGTTGGTATTGGGGTTGCTTCAAACCACGGACATGAAAAACAACCACAGACTTGGCAACACTGGTTCAGGTGGAGCAGCAGGTACTGCACAGAGCCGTAGTCTACCGACAACTAACACAAAATCATTTTCAAAATCGACAAAGAATCGCCACTGATTTTAACATCGATTTTGTGTAGATTGTCAGTGAATTACGGCTCGGTGTAGTAAATGCCAACCGGTGTTGCCAGGTCTGTGGTTGTTTTTCATGTCCACAGGTCAAAGCGACCCCAATACAAATAACGTGATATTTAGCCCCTAAAATGCGAATTTTACCAATGCTACCATGCTAAAAAAAGTATACTTGTTTTGAGAAGCAACTGAGCAGGATTTGTTGTGAAAACCTGGCAACCCTGATCTGAACGCACATGCTGGGGATATACTTCTAATTATAGGAGCGTCTTTACTGATGAGATGTGCATGAAAATCGCATTCGATTTTTTGCACAGCCCTACAAGTGATGTAATGATAAATTACTCTATATCTGATGCCATGAAGAAACAAACTCTCAACATCTTGAATTATCTGAGGGTGAGTACAATCATCAATCTTGCTCCAGTCAAGAACCATGCATATGCAAAATGTACTGTCAAATGTGGTAGACAAAATGTGTTTAAACTAAGCAGTCACAGCAGCATCCTGCAGTGCAAAGTGGCATTCTATATTGGTTATACTTGGTTATTATAGATGCAACTTTATGGCATCTTATTAACTAAAAGATAACATGGAATACTTGTGCTTCCTTATATTTGTAAATCCATCTATTACAGAAGGACTGTTCACAAAAATGTGATCAGCTGCAGGAACTTAAAGGGGTCATGACACGAGAAATCTAATTTGTTTTGATCTTTTGGCATATAAGAGGTCTTTACACCATTTAACCATCCTGCAATTTTCATAGCTTAAAATGTCCCCCTTATTTAAACATTTAATTTTATCCAGCTCCAATTTTTTTTTTTGGACAGTCGATGCTGATATCTTGGAAAGCAGGGGGCCTATAGCCGATAAAAAGCTGATATATTTTTATTTTAATTAATATTTAAGAAATTTGAAATCATGACAATGGATAAAAAAAAAGTAAAATAAACATACTTATATTTTAGATGACAAAGTATTTTTCACAAATAAATAAATATTTAATAAAAATATAATAAGAAGGAATTAAACACTGTAACCAACAGTACACTTAGTATTCTGGGAAGTGTGTGTGCATTGGCATTCATATTTTTCAAATAATGCCAGGGCAACATTCATTTTACATACAGCACACAGTGAAAATAACATGAATATGACAGTGGGCAAATGCATAAAGAGCAGCATAATTTGAAATCACGAGTCTAAAGTTTTAAGCATTCCATTCACACGCAGAGAACACGCGAAAGAACATGTGATCATGTTGGATACACACTTCACAAGATCTCACAGCTGGATTGAGCTTGAAAGATTTGTTAACTTCAATGTTCATTAGTCATTCAATGATTTGTTTAAATTATATAAATGCGTATTTGTTTAATGCTGACAGCAAACGAGAAAGTATTATAATGTTTGCCTTTCTATTACTAATAATATAAAAGCAAGTGTTATAATACCTTTTGTATACATTAATTCCTTTGTTTACCTGTTCTTTCTGATTATTAGACAGACTTCTATCCATATTAGACAGAACTGTTAAAGATGACAATGAACAAGAGGGAGAACGTGAGCACTGTGTACTTAATAAAACTCCCACCTTGAACACATCAGCCAAACAGAAAAACTTTTCAGGCGAAGCCGATATCTGAAAAATTCTAATTCCGGCTGATATATCGGTCGCCCACTAATCCTCGTTTTCAGCCCCACCTTGCCTCATTCTACTATGTTAATATATCATTAGCTCATCCGTGAACATGATTTCTGCATGAGTCCTGTCAGATTGCATCGACCGTGGGGATAAAGATGACAACTCCCATGATTCAGTACATTAAACTTCTTTGTTTGTTTTGAATATGTCCTCTAGCAGTGAAAATTTACATATTGTGCCTTTAATGGCTGACACCTGATTACTCTAAAAGCATCAAAAAGGTTTTTTTTTTTTTTTTTTTTTTTTTTTTAAGCATGAGTTTTTGAAAGATGAAGCATACTAGCCGAGAACACTGCATCACAATAAATTATTTTATAATGCTTTGTTTGGAAATTACCTTTTTTTCCCCATGTTGTCAAAACACTCACGGGCCAACGCAGGGGGACATTGATACTATTTTCTATGCAATTAAGTTAGCCAATCATAACAGTGTCTGTGTTTTTTTTTTTTTTTTTTTTATCCATGTCATGACCCCTTTAAATACTTTTCTGCATGAAGTTACACACCTAGAATCTTTAATACATTTAAAAGAGTTAATGTTGATTATTAGTAATTTACCCATTCAGGTTTAACAGCATGAAGTTATGTAACAAGGTCAAAACATTTATGAACAAATCCATCCAGTGGTTAAATGCAAATTCATTTTAAAGACATAACACTGCAGGCTGATGGACTCTTGACCTACCTCCTCTCATAATCCATGCTTCAGTGCAAATCGACAGAAACGGCCACTTTTTTCTCTGACTGCTTCATTTACAACTGTTGATGAAATATTTATTGATCAACCTTCATATTAACAATAAGAAAAATGCATAAGAACATTTTTTTTTTATTTGATTTCAACTGACATTTAAAGCAAGAACAGGATGGAAAGTAGCATAAACTGTGTTCAATGCAATGGATTGGTCCAAGCCAAAAACTAATTTGCATATAATTACTTAAACGACGTAGTTTGGGGGGGGGGGGGGGGTGCGCTGTCAGATATGCAATCCAGTAGTTTCTGCATAGTTCTTCAGTCCTGCAGATGCTAAACTGAGCCTGACATTAATCTGCAGAAAAATATGTATCCTACCATACACAACAACCGTCAATGAAAGATCTATCCCTGTGTGCACCAAATAAATAGCATTTGCAAAACACACGTTTAATAAAGCTGTACGCATGACAGTTTACAATCAGTTCAGAGGACACAGTCTCCAACCAAGCGCGCGCAACCACCCACAGCACCCCGCGACAAACATCCAGATTAGCGAAACTTAAAAAATATACACATATTTTAACCGCATAATAATGACAGCATGAAGTCACTTACCTCTGTAACAGCAGCAGCGTCACTGGCGTTGAATCTGACACAGTGTATTTGTATGACACCCCAACGCACAGCAGAGCTCAGGAAGATGGCCTCAGTCCGGGAGGCGGGGACACAACTCTGCAGCTGATTGGCTGAAAACACACTTGCATGCAAACCATTAGAAATGTGTAAGGCAATCATTAGTAGTAAACATTTTCAACACGGCAGACATCTGATGCACATTTTCATTTTGTTGAATTGCATACAATAAAATGCAAAAAGAATAAAAAAATAATAATAAAAAAATAAAAACTGCTTCTCACTCATTTCTTCAAAAATGTCCACAGTGGTTTGATAATATTCAAGTCAAGTGATTTGTTGAGATGTTGAAGATCATCTGTCCAGGTTTTTCTTTTTTCACATTTTAGCACTGGTGTATCTGATTAAATGTTTTGCATGTGCAGCTCCTTCATTGAGCTTGGCTTTAAGCTCTCTCTGGTCAGTTTTTGTGGAAACAGTCTTCGAGGTGAATATTGAGGTTTGCTGCCTGTCTCTTTTCTTTTCTTTTTTCTGTGTAAGTTTACACACACTTCTTTAGTGTTTATTCAGATTTGAGTTTTGCCCACTATTCTTCTTCACAGATCAAGTATTTTGATGCTTTTTTTGTACGTCATAATCGTAAAGATGGGCTCTTAAAACACACACACACACACACACACACACACACACACACACACACACACATCGGTCTGTTAAGGTTTACATAATCTCCTGCTAAACCGGATCCCATGATTTGCTTTATGGAAATCTGAAAACGTCTGAAAACTGCTGAACACAACTGGTTTACAAACGTCACAATGAAAAGACCAATAAAAGATAAACACAACACCAGTTTTTCCCAACCCCTGTTAATAGACAAGTGCACAATTCTGTCTTCAGTGCACATTAAATCACACTCTCTTCACTTCAGAGTGGTAAGATATCCCTTCATACATCATCTGGAAATAATTTGTTAAACTTTTTTTTTTATGAGATCTTGTGAGATTTTCAGTTTAAGATAATATATAAATTACAGTAGTTATTACAAACTGGTATAAGTGCACGTTTTATTGGTCCAGACTGCAGAGATGTTTGCGACTGATTTATGTCACGTAATTAGAAGAACCACAAATAAATTGTGCTAAATAGGGACTACTGAATATAAATGTATACGCTTATAACACCAAAATCATTTGTGATACTGGACCACAAAACCAGTCTTAAGTTGCACTTATTTGTAGCCATAGCCAAAATAACATGGGTCAGAATTATCGATTTTTCTTTTATGCCAAAACATGATATTAAGTCAAGAATCATGTTTCCTAAAGAACTATACCTACTGTAACTATATACAAATAGTTTTATTTTTATTAGTAATATGGATAGCTAAGAACTTCATTTGGACAACTTCAAAGGCGATTTTCTCAATATTTTGATTTTTTTGCACCCTCAGATTTCAGACTTTCAAATAGTTGTATCTCAGCAAAATATTGTCTGATCCTAACAAACCATAAATCATCATGAAGCTTATTTATTCATATAGCTTTCAGGTGATGTATAAAACTCAATTTCAAAAAATTGACTGGTCTTGTGGTCCAGGTTCTCATTTGCCTATTTTCATATACTCTTGAGTATTATGCAATATTTTAGTATGCATTTCCCAAAATGTGCAGTATACAATACACATGGAACAGAATGAACAGTGAACATCGCATATTTAGTATTTCTTTTGAATAAGTGATTACCTAAACTGTATTGTCATTGTTTTTTTAGCCTCTGTGAAGCACTTTGAGTTGCAGTTGTATGAAAAGTGCTATACATATATTTGTTATTATTATTACTTTGTAATCATGTTCTATATAGCATGAATATAATCCAGGCATACTGCATTCATCATGTTGTCATTGTCATGTGACCTACCAACAGTTCCACTGCCATCCAACTCCTCTCCCGTGGCCTCATGGGACAGGTGTCCATCAGATGTGCACTCCAGAGTCTTACTGGAAATAGTAGGTCATCCGGGTATTTTTTGCTTACATTTGCAAATTCATACCTACTACTCTTTTTGCAAGTATAAGCATATTATGCAGCCATAATGACATTACGTGACCACAGTATAGCATACTACTGTTTCTCTCACTTTATAGTGTACAGTAACCGGTGCAGGTTTAAGTGTTGTCCTTTTGGAAACAAGGAATTTGATTGAATGAAAAAAGACTTTTCAAATCTGATTTTCGTTACATTTTATTTCTAAATGCAAATGATTAAAAAAAAAAAAAAAAAAAAAAAAACTGTATGCTTTAAATAAATCAGTTGCACTAAATGGTTTAGATCCCTAATGTACAGCCCAGAATCCTTTGAGACATCAGCTATAAAAAAGGAAAAAGCCTGAAGTGGGAGATTAAACGCAATACCGCCCACTTCAATGTTCAGGGTGTGCTTTAAGCCGGCCAGATACACGCGTATACAAAGAAGAGATGGCGACCTGGAGACGGTCATGCGCTCATTTGACACAAACATTCATATTCTTACACATAGAAACATACATACAGTCTGTCCAATGCAGGAAACTGGCGCAGAAGGCAGGACGCTTATTAAAGACCTTTTTAGTTTGGGACTAAAGAGTGGGAGGAGAAGAATAACATCATATATCCTAGGTATATAGTCAGTTTTGAAATTTTATCTTTTTTTTTTTTTTTGCTTGATGTGACCAGAAAACTCTTAAGTCCAAACGTTGTGATGACAAGGAAATGATGTCATCTTGTTCCTGAAGTCTTTCCGTTGGTCTCTTGTGGTTTGTCTGACATGATGTCCCAGTATCAGTGCGGTACGCTGACTGTACTAGGACATGAATGCTAGGCTCGTCCCATCATCCCTCCCTCCCTCCCTGCTCTGAAGTCTCCTGGGCTGTTAACTGACATCCTCTCTTCTACAGGTTTCTATAACAGCAGGCAGCCCGTCTTTTTGCCCCGTTTCCTGGCCTGCAGCGCCGCCCTGGTGGCCATCTCAAACACCTCTCTCACGCCGTCTTTGGTCTTGGCTGAGCATTCTAAATAACCAAAGGCGTTGATTCGGTTGGCCATGTCTCGCCCCTCCTCTGGCTTCACAGGCTCCTGAGTGAAGAAGTATTTCAAAGATATCACAAGCATGTCTAATGACTCCCAGTATCAAAGGGATACTTCACCTAAAACAAGAACATTTTCATTTATATAGGACTATGCAAATTGATTCATCACATTTTTTTTGATATTCCATTAAAAAGACAAAACAATTACCCAAGCTTACAGTGAAAATGGATGTTATTTATACTGTCCAGAACTAAAAAATACCTCCAAATATCATAAAATAACTTTCTTTGTTATAAACAACATAGGTTAAAGGCTGATCAACTGACTGGAGTTTGACAGTATAAATTCCCATCCACTTAAATGGAAACAAGCAGCTTGGGCATTTTGCAGCATTTAAAGGAACAATCCACCTAAAAAATTTAAATTAGCTACAGTTTATTCATCCTGAGGCCATCCAAGATGCATTTGGCTGTTTGTTTATCAAACAGATTTAGAGAAATTTAGCATCACATCTCTTGCTCATTAATGTGTCCTCTGGAGTGAATGGGTGCGTCAGAATCAAGAACTAACGAGTGGCACCCATTCACTGCAGAGTAAGTGATGTAATGTTAAATTCCTCCAAATCTGTTCTGATGAAGAAGCAAACTCATCTCATCTT
Source organism: Carassius auratus (assembly GCF_003368295.1). Taxonomy (NCBI): domain Eukaryota; kingdom Metazoa; phylum Chordata; class Actinopteri; order Cypriniformes; family Cyprinidae; genus Carassius; species Carassius auratus. The sequence continues at coordinate 582,906 of NC_039265.1, forward strand.
TGATGGCCTGAAGGGTGAGGACATTGTCAGCTAATGTTCATTGTTGGTTGGCCTTTTCCTTTAAGAATCATAAATCTGAATAAGTAAAAAGGCCCTGCCTGTTTCATTTTGGCAAGTTCCCTCCGTGTGTGCTCATCATTTCGGAGATCCTTTTTGTTTCCAACGAGGATGATGGGAACATTTGGACAGAAATGCTTCACCTCTGGTGTCCACTTTTCTGGAATGTTCTCTGTGATGGATTAAAGGAGAGAGTGGTAATTGTATTAACCATATTTCAAATCATTTGTATTTAATGGCTTAACAGTTAATTATCTTATATAGTTTAAACTGAGTTAATTGGTAAATATATATTTTTGTTTTAGAGTGTTAGTAAAAACTGAAACTGAGCATCTGTAACCTCAGCTTTGTACAGTTTCAGTGTGCATGTCTGTTTAGGCTTTGATGTAAAGACCAGATGAAAACCTGATCATTCTTGAAAACACATTTCTGGTTGGTAGCTAAACTGCTGCATCTTTAACTTTGATGTGAAATCATTTACTTAGACCACAAGTGAAGGTTTTGTGAATCGGTTCATTCAAAAATGGTATTTCTTCTTAGCTGACTGGTTTTACCTCTATGAGAAACACACTCAAGATGGTGATAAAACAAAACGATTATAAAATAGTAACATATAAGAAAACAGACTGAGAGGATTTTAATTTCACGTTGACTTGAAAATTGAGATGAAACTTAAATATTGACAGATCTTTTATAACTGTGATGTGCATGTGTTATGAATTATCATAGAAGAAGAGTATAAATAAATAGGGGAATCGATGAATCCATCAGTGGTTGACTGGATTTTGGGAAGTGGGCTCATGAAAGAAATCTTGCATTAGCGGAGTTAAGTAGACTAAATTATTATTATTATTATTTCACCAAAAAATTGAGTTATAGTATTTTGATTATAAATTATGAGGTAAAACATAAAAAAACAAACAAGAAAATGTGCATGGGTGAATCTTTCACAAAAAGATCAATAGCATGCATTCAGAAAACAGATCTGACTGTTTACGGGGAAGCCTCACCCAAGCTATCAGGACTGTCAACAGAAAAGCACATAAGAATGACATCTGTGTCGGGGTACGAGAGTGGTCTTAACCGATCATAGTCCTCCTGTCCAGCTGTGTCCCACAAGGCAAGCTCCACCTGGAAGAAGAGAGACACTGGTCAATGTGCTAAACCATCTCAAATAACACGACAACTGTGCTCTCACTTAGAAAAGAGGAACGTACATGTATGACTTACACCAGTGTAAACACATCTATTCAACAGGGAAGGATAAAATACTGAATATTCTTCTGGTGACGTATTTTGGGATACACATTTCCAATGGTAAATTTAAACTTTAGAAATAGTATTTAAGTTGGGAAGTTTAATCAATTCACGTCAATCAGTAGAAAATGTGTGTTAAAGATTTGTTTATCGTCACCCAAAGCACAGTTCCACTTCTTACATATGAAACTATTTTTATAAAAGTAAATACTGCACTTTATTACAATGCACGCATTGTTTCCTTGGTGCATATCAGTGAAAATTGTTTTACTGCGCTTTCATACCTGTTTTCCATCGACCTCGATGTCTGCAACATAGTTCTCAAAGACTGTAGGCACGTAGACTTCAGGAAACTGATCTTTACTGAAAACAATGAGCAAACATGTCTTTCCACAGGCTCCATCACCCACTATGACCAGCTTCTTACGAATGGCAGCCATCTGAGAGGAGAGAGACGAGACAAACTATAAGAAAAAAACTGATTTACAGACCTGAAGCATTTTCACAAAGAGACCAGGGAGAGAAAAAGCGTAGAAAAGAGTAGCTACTAGATAGATAGATAAGATAGATAGATAGATGCTGAAGTCAGATGTGTTCTGTGAATCCTTTCAACATGTCAACATAAACCGGAAACACAGCTGCGGAAGTATCATTTGACCGGAAGTTACACTGTATCGCTATGTTAAAAAAGAAAGAAAAAAAAAACTTTCCACAAATATTGATCAAACGATAACTGCCATAACCGTAAAACACAACATTAACGATTATCTCCGTGTATTCTAGCGTGCAAATATCGTTATATTGACGATAAGAAGCCGTCATGTCGCGAGGCCTGTGTCACCGCACCCCACCATCAAAACATTCACAACATTCACACAAATAACACAATAATACAACATTAAACACTAACATAGACTTTAATACATACACTAGCATGATAAACAACATTTATTTTCTTTATTATTTTCTAAAAACAGACTCGCCTTGTATGTTACACGTTTTTTTTTTTTTTTTGAAGTGGAACTGCTAGCCGATAGCAGGAATTACTCAGAAAGAAACTGTTTTAAATAAACTTAAAACCGAAAAGGGTCGACACCCAATTACATAATACTACAAAAAGCGTTCAGACAAAAAATGTACAAAATTATTCTATGAACATTTATCTTACCCCTTACTCATTTTATAGCGATGACCATCTTTGCTATAAAGAAACCGTGAAAGTGAAACAAGAATAATGTTTGCTTTAATCTACTGAAACATCCATCTTAACATATGTCTGAAGAGTTTAAACTGTGGATTTCTTTAATCGCTTTAATATTTTCTCGGTAATTCAGCTTAACGTTATGTAAAAAAATAAATGGCTGAAAGACAAGAGCACATAGAAAGCAACTCGGCTTAATAAGTTTAATCGTGAACATCAGAACAATTTTAACTCGTTTGTTTAAACTAGCTATCATGAATCATCTGCAGAAATGATGCAACTCGTGTGAAATATCTAAATGTATATGTTTACAGTGAGTTTCAGGCCGTTGAACGGAAATCCATAAAGCAGTGAAAAGGCACTCGTTCTCCTCACCAAACGCGATCGTCCACTCGTTAACTTTATGTATTTATACAAAACATTTAAAAACATTTACCGTGTTCTTTTAGTTGTGCTCCGGGGAAGTATCGACTGTCCTGTCTTTTCCTGCCTGCTCTTAAAGTCCGCCCATCTTCAGTGCTGCCACGAAACAACACCCTACAGTACACCCGACAGACTGTACACCCGACAGGAGGTTGAACCAGCGGGTTTTAACTTGTTTATGTTTGTTGAATTATATTCCCTTTAAAAACTTGCAACTAGTCCTCCTTTCAATATTTATTTTGTGTTGGACTATTTGCTTTGACCTAGATTTTTAGTCTTAAATGATGACCTCCCCAAAACATAAAAAATAAATAAAATGATAATCTGAACAAACATATAAATGATTTTTTTTTTTTGTGTGTGTGTACCAATGATGAAAGCTATGTGAATATTTATTCACCATTTTTATAAAAAGTGACAATTTTGCCGTTAATAAAACTAAAATTGATAAATGAATGAAAATCAAGGTAAGTAGTATCACTTGTGTTCCTGAAACTTTTGTATTGTTAATTGTGCACATTTGTTGAATTACGCTGTATTAAAATAATATTTATGTGTCTTTACCATAGGCCTAAATAAAATCCTAACTTTGAAATGAGTCCACACAAGACAAAGAAGTTTATTTACCTATTCAATAAATGTTTATAATGACAGAATAAATGGTGATTTCAGAACTGTAGTAGAAGTGTTCAAGTCGGTTTTGAAAACAATGACATAAATGATATGAATTTAAAATAGTCTTGTGTAAAATAAGGAGCAGACCTGTTGAGAAATGTTGCTTCTTCATATACACACAAACTTAAATTACAATAAAAGCTTAAATTGGATTGTCTGCATTTTGCTAAAAAAAAAAACCACAGGGCAGTTGAAGAAGCAACTTACTGTGAATAATGTTTTTTATATTATTTAGTATTATTTATATTACACTAGTTTAACAACTCTGCCAAAAGGCATCTCAAACAGTACAGACATGCATGCATTGCTAATAAACTTACAGCAGTCATGTGTCTTGCACATTCCTCACAATTACACTAGTTAAAGTGGCAGTGTTTTCTTGTGGCATATTTTTTTCCTGCTGTCAGAATCTGAACGATAAAGAAAAACAGGTTTCTGTCTGATTTGCCAAATCATATCTCTCAGAAGGAGTGTGAATGTGCCCTATGGGCGATGGTCTTCTGGTGATATGATTCTCATCATGAATGTGTGCACGTGTACTGTCAAATTTTAAAAGACTAAGACAGTAATTTTTCTTTCTTTTGGGCAGTGTAGGACCATCAGGTGGAAATCAGTGAAACATCCACTTCCACCAGTTTCTAATTTAAACAGATAAGCAACGGTTTCTTTTTATTTCGTTTTATTGGACCACAATAAATAAATTACAATGAACAATATATATATATATATATAAATAAAAAAACAATCATCCAAAACATTAACAATCTCTCACTTACTCTGTAAAAAAGCTATTCCTTCATATAAAGACTATAAACATATCAGTGTAAGAAAAAGTAAACACAGTACCACTGACCCAGTCTTAGAAAGAGGTAAGGGTTGTTTATGAATGATTTCACATTTGCGTGAGCTGATATAATTATATGACACTTACATATTCATTTACAACATGCACATAAAGCAGAACTACATTTAAAGCAACCAAAGCAGCCCTTCCTTTTAATCCACAGCGTGAAAGCAAGCAGTCTTTCATATAGAGCGTTCATCAACATCAGTTTCTGATGTCCCTCATATTTTCACCATACGTTCAGTGTCGTGACTGAAGTCTGGCAGCGTTTGTGTTCCAGCTTTGGCTCCAGGAGTTCATCCCGTAAAGCTGAAGTAAAGCATGGATAACAGAGACATTAGTCTGAGCCTCTGGGTCTAAGAAGGAGCATCATTCGCAGCAGAAACTGTGACTGGATCTAGATCAGAAATGAAACATCAGATTGTCAAATCAAGGATATTTAAATAACAAATACTGGTAACATAGCTGAATAACATGGAGCTAGATGATTCTAATGAATACAACTGCAAAATAATGCTTACCAAACAATCAAGTTCAACATGTTTCAATGCTGTGCGTGTCCGCACTAAGAAATTGCTTTGAATCCTCCACTGAATTCATCTGCTGCTTTCCACATTTCTTTGCTCTGATCTGACAATATAGCATCCAAAGGATACCTTATGTTTTAAATCACACAAACACACACATACAATTATTAGATACACAATTTCAGACACTTACACTGTCATGATGTCCATAAGATTTCTCTTAAGCTCACCAAGGATGAATTTATTTGATACATTACAGTAAAATATATAATTATAAATATATAAAAACAGTAATTTTGTGAAATATTATTATGATATATAAAAACAGTTGTCTTTATGAATATATGTAAATAAGTTATTTATTTCTGTGATCATGTATTTCCAGCATCACTCAGTGTCACATGATCTTCAGAAATCATTCTAAGATACTGATCTGCTGCTCAAGAAACATTTCTGATTTCTGTTTCTGATTGTGCCTGACATGAAAGCCTGCTCTTACCCAGCAGCACCGGGATGCTGAGGATCATGATAGCAACGGCAAAGACGTTCATCTGTTTTGCTGGGTCTCTGCAGTCTGCGGAAAGCTCACAGTCGCACACACGCAGCGAGAGGGTCTGGACTGACTGCTGGCCCTGACTGTCAGAGATCTCCAGGGTCACTTCATGATCTCCTGCACGTACAGAGCTCTCTTTGATCAGTCTCACAGATGGACCTGGGAGAAAGAACAAAAACAGAAACAGAAAATGGGATTACAGTGGAAAAGGGTACATTTGTAGTTGCAATGCATCAAGAGATGAATTATTTCTATTACCATAGTTAGACTGAAGCCTCCACTTCCCCTGGACGTCTCCAGTCAGCTGGAAGTGTAAGGGTGGGCTGTACAGGACCGGGCTGAGAGCTGTAATGTCAGCCGTCTCCTCAGACAGACACATGGCCAGTTTATTGGCCTCCAGCATGGGTCCAGACTGCAGTCTCTCCATGACCCCCACTTGTTTCATCATCTTCGAATCTAACGAGTTACTAGCATCTTTCTGAATAAACAGTGATTGGAAAGAACATTAATGTGTTATCTAGAGTTTCCTCTCAATATCAGTCTCAACTCATGTAACCCTCATCAAAATAATTCAAGCAGAATAAGTGGGTTGACTTTATTTTGATGGTCCCTATAACATACTGTTGACTGTTAATGCTCTAATGAGAGATATAAAGAGATGCATAAAATTATGAACAGAATGGTCAAAAGGCACCATCACAATAAAGTGTTACCAAGTAACTTGACTGAAATAGCAACATCTGAAAGCACTGAAGATGGAAACCAGTTTACACTTTCTTTACTTACTGTTTTCCCAGTGAGTTCTGACGGATGCTCGTGTTTGTCGATGAGGTTCAGTATCACTGTGCTTGTGCTGGAGAGCTGCATCTTCTTCCCATGATCCTTTGCTTCAACCAGAATCGTGTATTTTTGGGCCTCCTGCATTGAAATAGAAACAGAAAAGTTCAAAACTATATCTGAGCGATATCTGTGTCAGATGATCTTTGACCTTTTGATCGAAAAAGCTAAAAACTCCTAATATGAACTAATACTAAATGAGACTGGGGTTTATACTTAAATGTGGTAAGTAGTTTAATAGCACAAACGTGTGACTGGGTAATTTATAGATTGATAATTCATTGTTAAAAACTAGTTTCTGAAACAAGAAAAGACAAAATGTCAAATAAGATTCTGCATGAATAAAGAAAAGGAAAAAACATGTCTGTCAAGTTCTTGGGAATGTATTCTCTGCTTTCAGTTTCAGGAAACATTACATTTTAAAGCTCTAATAATATATTTTGGTATAACTATAAAATAAATAAAAAATAATAATAGATTTACCTTGAATAAGTGTACATATCATAATGATGTTTTAAAGTTAAAGTTTTAACGTTTATTGACCTTAACACATAGTCACAATGGTCTTTAGAGGCCTTTTATTTTATTATAGATCTTTTATTTTTTAGTTTTTTTATGATGTTTTTCAAATAATTATTACCAATGAAACAGTTTTGTTTAAAAAAACAATTTACATACCAAAAAAAGCTACCTAATTATTATTAATTAATTGTAAAACGTTGACATTTTTGACTTTGACAAAAAAAATCTGAATGATCTTAAAAATCATACAGTTGAATTGAAATAATAACATGCTCATACAAGATATATTCAAATGTATGTGTAAACGTGCGTTTTAAATGAATTAATTATACTGTAGTTGTCACATTTAACACTATTTATTCGTCAGTGGATGGATGTTAATGAACGTTGAAAAAGTTCAGGAATTGATCAATTATATCTGCAGTATAACATTGACAAAGGACTTCAGGAAGGAGAAACTGTGCATGTTACCTCATAATCAAGGTATCCCTTGAAAGATATGGTCCCTGCCTGCTCTCCTGTTCTCTGCTGAATGAAGAAGTGTGCACTGGAGGCAGCGGGAGACACCGAGACGATTCTCAGAGTAAACTGAGCGTTCGCTGAGCCAGGCTGATCGTTGTCTGTGGCCAGCACTGTGACCAGAGGCTTACCTTTGGGTAAAACAACACAAAGAGGATCAGGTGAAATGTTGCTCTTTCACCTGGAAACCAGCCGGTTTAAACCAGTTCTGTATATTTGTGTCATACCTTGTTGTGTTGCTTCATCTACTGCAATTTCATACACATCCCGATTAAAAACAGGAGCGTGGTCATTAAGATCCAGAATATCGATGACCACAGCAACTACTGTGTGTTTTTTAGAAAGAGTGATCTGTAAGTCAACCACATAACAGTCAGTATTAACTATTAAAAATACTCTTTAAACTGAGTCACTGCTTATTGTAGGACTTACTCTCAGTCTCTTGTACTCCTCATAGTCAACTTTTCCATGAGCGTAAACGGACCCGTTTCGGTCCACAGAGAGAATCCCTTTGGGGTCTTTGTCGATGCCCTGTCCATGAATGGAGTACTCTTCGATAACTTTCTTCTCAATATTTAACTGAGAAAGGATGGAAACATACTAAATGATTCATTTGATTGAGAACACACTCAGAATTCTATGCTCATTCAAAAACTTAGGCTGCTTTTAATTTAATCAGGTGATATTCTGCTGTAGGAAAGGTTTCAGTATGACCTACATCTCCCAGTTTATATGGGAAAGGCCCAGGGTGCTCTTCTTCCATGGTCAGGGAATCCACAATCCAGGCTCGCTTTTTGCGTACGTTTAGTTTTGATGAGGTTGCAGTCTGAATACAGACACTCTGATGAGGAAAATATTACACAAAACATTGCAATTTATTCATTAGAAACTCAATTGCCTTTTAGCTATCATGTTCTGGAGGATATAAGGCAATGATAATACTTTATTTTAAGGACCAGCTCTCATGGTTAGCCAGCGTGCATATTACTAGTACTTATAAAGCGCATATTAATGGGTTATTTTGCATGACTGTATTTTAGATCCCTTTTTTTTTTTTTACCTAAACTTAACAACTACCTTACTAACTATTAAAAAGCAGCAAGGAGTTTATAGAGGCAATAGTCATAGTTACTAGCTGAGAGTAATAATTGGTCCCCAAACTAAAGTGCAACCAATGCAACTTGTAACCAATAATAAGGTTGTTTTACAGTATTTTTATGTGAATTAATGTCTGCCACTATTTATTATTTCCAGTTTATAACAAAAAGTGGAAAAAGTGGAATATAGCAAACACGCACACGCACACAAAGAAAAATAAAAATAAAACATAATAAAACTAGTCAGAAGTAGTGATTTTTACAGTGTCACTATTACATGTTATATCTAATTAATTAGAAGTAAGTGCAAGCAACTAACCCTAAACCAAACCCAAATCCTAAGAAAACACATGGTATTGATTAATATCACTCAATACTTGCAACTGTATAATTGCAGTGTAAGAAGGACACCTTAAAATAACGTGCAACACAAAATTGATGAAATTGAAAACTTTATAATTAAACTGATAAAAATGAATAAATAAAATCCATTCGGTTACTTACCGCAACAAGGAAAACAATCACCACAGTCTTCATTTTAAGCAGTGAGAGGGACCGTTCGCTCAGATTCAGGATCTTTGCTTCTCTCTTGCTTTAGCCGTGCTCTAATCTGCGTGTGACTGTGTCGATCCTTTAAATAGAGCCAGAGGAGGACGATTTGAAAACATTTCTCTGGAAACCCACTGAATCAGATTAATTTTTAACAGCTATAGCTGCCTATTGTCTAATGGGCTTTCTAAGGAACAATGCATGAAGGAGTCTGGCAAGAGTCCAGACATTCTTAAACAGAACACAAAACAAGAAGAAAAGAACGAGAGGCTATTAAAACAGGTTCTGGTGTCAATTAAATCGAAAATAAGCACATTTCAAATGTTAAAATGAATGATTTATGCATGACCTTGTACATAGATTCCTAATAGAAAGGCCTTCGGTTCAGAGAGTGTTTACCTGTTAGCAGTGTGTTTATTGCTTTATTTCTTTGGAATGATTTTAGCTTCTGTTGTCCTAAAGCATAGCGTTCATAGGTCAGATTTTTTATGAATCTATTAATATCCTTCTAAGCAAACAAACCCCACTTCCCATTCCTGACTAAACACAACATACTGCATGAAGGTGGCACTCTCAGTTAATAATCTTGATGTACTGTGACTGTGCCATATGAACATATGCAGTATAGGCCTCTCCATAATGTGTTTAATGTAGCGCCATTGACCACTGGTTTTCATGTTTTCAGGTAAGCACTTATCAGTATTTCCAGAGTAATATTCTTTCATCTGCATGGAGGATTTCATTTGAATTGTGCCAAGTGAAAAACAAATAGAAATGCCATTGTTTTTTAATCTGTTAAATCGAACATCAACATGCAACTAAGATAACACCAGCATTTTTCCATTTGTGATAAGATATTGTTTTCCAAATATAGTGTCAGATCAGAGGCCTTCTGTGAAAAGAAAAGGGCATTTACTGTAGTCAAAGGAGATGATCAAATGATCAGATGTCTTTGACTTTTTGAAAAGACTTTGACTTTTCACCTAAAGTGGACTTTCATTGTTTCATTGAAGAGTTTTAATTTACAGTCAAATGAGGACAACAGAAGTAATCAAAATATGCAAATTATATCAAAATATGTAAGTGGAATGACAAGTATGAGTTAGTCCAATACAGTACATGTAGCAAGTTTTTTTATTATTATATAATAAATAAAAAGAAACAGATAGAATATAAAAAGAATAGATATAGTGTAAGTTATTGGCGTATGGAATAAAAATACAATGAAAACACATGCCTAAGTCAAAAAAATGCGTAATTTAAAAAATACTGAGCATAATTCTGTTTTTAATTTATTTTTTATTTTTAGTTTGATGGTCTGATTACAAAAGCTACAGTTACAAAGGATACAGATGTTACACAGGTTCGCTTTATGTTCATCCCTCTTTGAGAATTGTCCATCATTGATCATATTCATTTAAAGATTTAATAACAGATGTGGCAGTATAATACTGTACATTTGGCTCTCTAGCTAAAATCTGGTGGCTCAAGGCACTCAACAAGAACAAGAACAATAATAATACTAATAAATCAACAAAGAAAGAAAGAAATAGTGAATGAAGGAAGACACGTGTCTCACGATCAGGTTAGTAGCTTACATTCCGCTGTTGTTTTGACTTGTTGAAAACAGTTCTCTTAAAATAACACTACAAAAGTTTGCCAATGCTAACACATGTAACGATTGCTATTAATATTGTGCAGACAAAAATTACAAAGCAGTTATTAGTAAAAATATACACGATAACATAAAAATGTTTTGTGAATCTAGTCAATGCACATCAAATATATGGAAGCTTGATTTGACACTGTAAAAATTCAATAAATAAATAAGGTAAAATTTTAATAACTAATTCTCACAATTAATTAGCATGCATATTACTACCACATTGGCTTTTTATGAATTATAAAGCTTATTAATGCCTTATTCTGCATGGTAATATTTTAGACCCCTAAATTCCACCACACACCCAAACTATCTTACTAACTATTAATAAGCAGTAAATTAGGAGTTATTGAGAAAAAAGTCATATTTATTAGTTAGATAACAGTGATAACTGGAGAGTCAGAGTCCTTATGTCTCTTATCTTATTCAGTTCTTATCTTATTCTAATAAGAGAGTCTTTCTGTTCCACAAAGAAACATTCACACAGCCCCAATTTTCAAGTGTTTGAGTTTTTTAAGAGCCAGACGAAGCTACTGAAGAAATGTAGTCAGATTTATGACAGGTCAGAAACAGCCAATAACTCCAAGTGAGTAAGTGAGTGATTACGGCTTTACTATGACGTTCTTTTATGACTCTTTTATGACTTTTAAGTCACACTGTTTATTTTTCAGTGATAAATATGTGCACTTGCATGATGACATTTCCTGCGGCTCACGTGAAAACACTTAAAAGTGAAATGCCATTAACACGTGACGTTTCTTTAGACAGTGTTTAACTAGTTACCTAGAAAATAGTCCAGCGTTTTTCACATGCCTTTTGTTTAAAATGAGAAATAAAACTGTTTCCTTCTTGCTTATTTACCCAGGGATTTATCTTAATTCAAATGCTATTTAGAGATAACTTGCATGCTGTAGTCAGTTTTAAGGTTAGTTGTATTAGCAATCTTTCTAGTATATCTTATATTTTATTTGTTAACTTTCTAGACTATTACTTTGGAAACTACATTTGTCAGTGTGCTGTCTTAGTCGGCTTTCTAGTCTATTCTTTTGCTGACTCTTCATATGTTGCATGACAAGATGAATGAAGTTCCAGGCATAGTTTTCTATTTCTCACCCTACATATCAGAAGTGCATAATCGCAGCACACACTAAACTGTGCAGAAGTTCACTAACATCACAAACAGCTATTGTTCTGTTTCTAATCCTCGCTTGCACCTTTCTTCTGCTAGAGCCCTATACAGTTGCCTACTTGAGCTTTAAATCACATTTTAGACATTAAACCCATCATGAATTTAGATCACATACCTATCAAAATGAAAATCAAATAGCTGCAGCTAAAGATTTCACTAAAGAAATCCAGAGTGTCTTCTCATTGACCAGTGAGAAGGTACATCAGACAAACTCAGAGTGAAGAGTGCATTGCGATGTCAAGTAAAACAGCTGCCAGAGATCATGCTCTTGTTGCTGCAGATGAAGCAAGAGAATGTAACTCCTCATCAGGGGTCAGAGGAACTTTACCCAGAATAGAGAGTTCCACTCAAGCTAACCACTCCATCATGACCAGGATTCTCCATCTCTTCAGCAGTCAGTCCTCAGCTTGCACCGATGGACGAGTGCCCTGACCTAACTGAACATTTGGGGCTTAATGAACATCATCTCCGTTGGTGAGAGCATGAATTTTCAGCCCAGTTTGAAGACCAACCTAAACCCAATACTCCCTGCCACCTATCCAGTTTGAATACGCGACACTGGGTCAGAGCCAGAGGAGACCTGCTTTGGACCACCATGGTATCCATCCCTGCCGGAGAAAACTTACAGAGGTCCATCACCATCTATTCCAATATTGACATCGCTGACAGGGAAGTCTTTAGGCTTCATACAGATACATAGGTTCCCGTGATCAGTCAACACCATAAATGTTTCTTGGGGACACTTCCACCAATGCCTCAATTCATCCATGATTATTTGCATCCCTGGGTACTGTGACTTGCTGCCAGTGTGGATCCTACAAATCAATATAAATAAATATCATTACATTTACTTAGTTGACATTATTTATTAAGCTCTACTACATTGAGTTAACATAATTAGTTTTCAACTAATAACACTAGTAGAGCTGATAAAACATACCTTAGGTCAACAATGAACCAAGAGAGGCTGTCAGCACTGGCACTAACTTGGATATGGAGGACATAGTGACAGCATTTGCTGCAGCTAAGAATCTTCAAGACTGCATTTGTTCAGTATTTTATCTTCTGCCATATAGATGAAAACGGATATTTTGTTAAAGAACAAGCAGTTTATTTAATTTTTTTTTATTTATGTTCTATTTTATGTGTCTGTTGTATAAATATATATCTAGCTACAAAGATATAGTAACAAAATAATCGTTTAGAAGGGCCTCATCTATTAATTTTGCCTGGGGCCATACTTCGTCTTGGTTCGCCTCTGCACATAACCAAACACATTTTTTGCATTCCATTATGTAAATATGTGCTAGACAGACTTGTTTGACTATTTGTAATGTCTCACGCATGACAGAAAAACACTCAAGTTCATTCTACTGCTCGCAATAATGCATTCTGTGTCTTCAGACCATGTAAGGGTCCCAATAGGGCCTCAACGTGCTAAACACAGATTATTTAAATCAGAGTAGCCTAATGAATATGATTAAGCAATAAACTACACAACAAACTTTTTATTCCATATCTGACATGCATGGTTTAATCTACAGTAAATACCAATGTCAGTCCTTTAAGTTGGAATTGGAATTACGCTGTAAACGTTGTAAATCAGTTGTTTTGTCTTGGCTGTTAACATATTTTTACCGATTTCCATTTCCTGTTAAATAGGTGGTGTCCTTATTTAACACGAGACACTCACATTTATTATCTCCCGACTGGAAACACAAGACGTCACACCATGATTTCGTCACATACACAAGTGTCATGTCACCTGCTCAACACAAGAGGCCAGTGTAGTCTGATTTTTAACCTAGACAAATATATAATCTATTTCACAACCCACCTATATATATATATATATATATATATATATATATAAATATATATATATATATATATATATATATATATATAAACACATTACTTTAATCTTAAAAGTATAATATGACGTAAGTAAAGTATTTAAGAAAAATAAGCTTTTTATTTTATAGTACAACTGTCAAATTTCACTACTAATTTTTAAGTTTTAATTTCTTTGTTTACACAGGTTAACATATGAAACATGTCCATAAAAACAAATGAAACAGATAAATAAACACTAAAAACCTAGACAAATTTACTTCAGTCAAAATGTATTTTTGCAATGGTTAAATGTTCAGCAATATCTTCAAAAGATTCTCTTGAGATGATATGACAAGGAAATAATGCACAACTTTGTACATTTTGTTATGTTTAAATGTTATAGTGTTCCAATTAGCCCTGTGTTTGTATGGAGTTTCTTTTATGTCTATTTTATTCAATCAAACATCCATTATTTTGTAATTAAAAATTAAAAGATTGTAAAAAAAATCTTGAAAAATCTTATTTTCTTTGTACACTATAAACACTTTTCATTACGAAATGCCCAAATGTTGCTTTCTTTTCTGACAACTTTTTTGTGAATCTAACACTGAAAATTGCTTGTGAGTGCAGGATGAAGGGCCTTTTTCTATTGGTCACTCTTGAATCAAGTCACAGGTTGACCACACCCACTATGTTTCACCGCAATCGTTCTCCATGTACGTGGGTTTAAGCGACCCCCAATAATGTACAGAAGTTCTAAGCGGCCATGCATTATTATTTTTAGTTTCTTGTTTTCTCATTATAACAAATTAATTTTCTCATTATCTCGACATAACAAACATTTTCGGTAACACTTTAGAATACTGTTTCTTACTTACTACATAACTAATAAGGAATTATTAAAGAACTAACAGGTGATTATTCATTAACACTTAACTCACTACTGTTAACTACTAAGGAAGATGTGTTAACTAATCAGTATGTAATATAATTGTATGATTGTGTTAAGTAACAGTTAGCTAATCAGTAACTAATGTATTCTGCCATACCTCCTGAAGAACTACTATTAATTATCTACTAGTTAGGGTTCAAGAAAAACAACTATGAAGTAGCTATTAATGAACAGTTTTACACAATTACATTGAATTGTGACCCTTTCATATAAATGTTATTAGCAGTAGTAGTAGTAGTATGAAAATACAATATTAATAAATGCAATACATTTTAGAGGTTTTGCTTATGTAGTAAATTGTTTTGTGAGTGTGTTTTGTAATAAATCAGCTACCAATAGGACTCCAGTGCCTTGTGATAACTTACCTTAGTTTTTATATTTTATATACAGTACTGTATGTGTGTCTCATCAGCATATACCACATTGCCATTAATTCAATTTCTTTATGCAAGGCAAAGCCTGAGGAAAAGTGAAAATACAGGTATCCAATTTGTAATTAATAAAGAATTATCAAATAATTCTGCAGGACTTATTTTGAACCTGAAACATTAGGCCTATTTTAAAGTGAAAATGTTGAGAACCCATTAGTAATTAATAAAGAATGTATGTATGTAGATAAAATGTTAAATTATAAAGTAGTGGAAAAAATGACAACTGTGATTGATAACTTATTAGAATGTATAACAATTGAAATATATGAAGAAAAAAGTAAAAATGTAACAATCAGCTGTATAAACAGAGCACCAGGCTCTAGTATCGAAGCATTCAATAACTGGATAGAGGAAATGTTTTCAAAAACTAATCAAAAAGTTGTATTTATCTGTTGTGATTTAAATATTGACATGCTTAATCCAAATAAGCACAAAATGTTTGATGAATTTATTAATACAATGTACAGCATGAGTTTATACCCCAAAATTACCAGACCGAGTAGAATCACATCCCATTGTGCTACTTTAATTGATAACATATTCACTAATGATATTGACAATAATACAGTGAGTGGACTATTAATTAACGACAGCAGTGACCACCTACCAGTTTTTCTCAAGCCAGAAGAAAAACTAAAATACAGACGAGTGAGGACAGCGGAAACTACAACTGCATTTAAGAACAATCTACTGGCACTAAATTGGGAAAAGGTATATAATGAAAGATAGTGCATATGAAACTTTTCTAAGTATATTCACGTCATTATATGATAAAATTGTCCAATAAGACAGTACTACAGAAAACAAAAATACAAAGATTAACCATGGCTCACAAAGGGATTAAAAAGGCCTGTAAAAAGAAAAATACACTATATAGAGAATTCATAAAACGAAGGACTAAAGAAGCAGAAAATAAATACAAAAAATATAAGAATAAGTTAACCAATATTATAAGGGCATGTAGGAAAGATTACTATAGTAAAATATTAGATAATAATAAAAACAATATTAAAGGAACATGGAACATATTGAACAGCATTATTAAAAATGGTTTGAAACAAAAGAGCTACCCTCAATATTTTATTGATAACAATATGAAAAAAGATAATATGGATGATGTGGTAAACAGTTTTAATAATTTTTTTGTAAATGTTGGACCAAGTTTAGCAGAAAAAAATCCTGATTCACTGTCATCCGTGGATTGGGAGGATAATCTCATTAAAAAATCCTTGCTCAATGTTTCTTACAGCAGTCGAAGAAAAAGAAATAATACGTATTGTAAATAACTTTAAAGGTAACACATCTACCGATTTAAATGAAATTGATATGAAAGTTGTAAAAAAGGTCATTGATGGGATTTCAAAACCACTTACATACATCTGTAATTTATCATTCCAAACCGGTAAATTTCATAATAAAATGAAAATAGCAAAAGTTGTACCTTTGTATAAAACTGGGGAAAGACACCACTTCACAAATTACAGGCCTGTTTCTTTACTTTCACAATTTTCAAAAATACTAGAAAAACTATTCAATAACCGATTAGAAAATTTTATAAACAAATACAAATTACTTTCTGACAGTCAATATGGATTTAGAGCAAACAGTTCAACATCACTGGCACTAATTGAATCCGTTCAGGTGATCACAGAGGCAATACACCAAAGACTGCATTCAGTTGGAATATTCATAGATCTCAAAAAAGCTTTTGACACAATCAATCATGAAACATTAATCAATAAACTGGAACGGTATGGGATTAGGGGGTTAGTATTGCACTGAGTGAGAAGTTATTTAAGCAACAGAAAACAATTTGTGAAGTTGGGTGAATATTCATCATCACGCTTGGACATTGTTTGTGGCATCCCCCAGGGGTCAGTATTAGGTCCAAAACAGTTTTTACTTTATATCAATGATATATGCAACATTTCAAAAACATTAAAAATAGTATTATTTGTTGATGACACTAGTATTTTCTGTTCTGGGGGAGATTTGCATGAACTACTGGGGAGGATTACTTCTGAAATGTGCAAAATGAAAATGTGGTTTGATAGAAACAAATTATCAATAAACTTAAGTAAAACCAAATTCATATTATTCAGTAATTGCAATAAGAATTCACAGGTACAGATACAAAATAGATGGGGTGGGCATTGAAAGAGTAAATGAAAATAAGTTTCTTGGGGTAATAATTGATGATAAAATAAACTGGAAGTCACATTTAAAATATGTTCACAGCAAATTGTCAAGGAGTATTTCTGTTCTTAGTACAGCAAGACACACTTTGGACCATAAATCACTCCACATTCTCTATTGTTCATTGATTTTACCATATTTACATTATTGTACAGAGGTTTGGGGCAATACTTATAAATGTTCAAAACAATCACTATTCATATTGCAGAAAAGAGCCATAAGAATAATACATAATACTGGTTACAGAGAGCACACAAATTTACTTTTCTTAAAATATGAAATATTAAAATTCATTACGATTGCACACACACACCTGCATCTAATTACACACACACACCTGAAGCTAATACACACACACTCATTTAAGCAAAATAATCACTCTCAGTCTTGGCGAAGTCTTGTTTAGTGCCATTTAGCATTTTTCGACCGTTTTCCCTTTGTTTGTTCTTCCCGTGTCTGATTTTGGATATTATATACCACCTTTGATTCTCACCTTCCCCGACCTCTGCTTGTGACTGTTATTGATTCTGGATATCCCTGACATACCAGACGCTGTTCTCTGATCTCTGCCTGTATAACCATTCTCTTATTTAATATACTGCAAATGGATCCGAACATCTCTGACTCATCGTTACAACAACTCTCGTTATGTCGAGATCACAAGGAAATTAATTCATTATTATGGGAAAACAACTTTAGTTATGTCGAGATCAGAAAATTAAGGCATTATAATGAAAAAACAACTTTCGTTATTCCAATAAAAACGAGAAAACTAAGTCGTTATAACAAGAAAACAACTTTCATTATAATGAGAAAATTAAGTCGTTATAATGACAAAACAACTTTCGTTATGTCGAGATAACGAGAATATCAAGTCGTTATAATGAGAAAACAACTTTAATTATGTTGAGATAATGAGAAAATTAAGTCGTTATAATGAGAAAACAACTTTCATTATATCGAGATAACAAGGAAATTAAGTCGTTATAATAAGAAAACAACTTTCATTATGTCGAGATAACGAGAAAATGAAGTCATTATAATAAGAAAACAACTTTCGTTATGTCGAGATAACGAGAAAATTGTCGTTATAACGACAAAACAACTTTCATTATGTAGAAATAACGAGAAACTTAAGTCTTTATAACGAGAAAACAACTTTCGTTATGTCGAGATAATGAGAAAATTAAGTCGTTATAGCTAGAAAACAAGAAGGAAAAAAGTGATAATGCAGGGCCACTTAGAATTACGTAATAACGTGGTATTTAGAAAGTATAACTAATTATTTTGTAATTAAAAAATAAAAGATTGCAAAAAATTCATTATTATAAATGCTGCCACTGGGTTCAATATTTTCCAAATATGGAGTATCATTCCACCTATTTGCCGATGACACCCAATCATATCTTCCTTTTAAATATAATGATTCAAGTTCCATAGAGGTTCTGCTAGCTTGTTTATATGAAGTTTTTGCCTTAAATGAGAATAAAACTTATTCTGTTTGGTCCAGGTGATTCCTATGATTTTGGTGATCTGGACCTTGGCGACTTAAGCTCTCACGTTACCCCATGTACAAAAAAATATAGGTGTTTGTTTGATTCAGGTCTCAAGTTTGATAAATTAATTTGGTTGTCAAATCCTGCATTTATCATATACTACATCTTGCAAAAGTCAAACCTGTTCTTTCTTTAAATAACTTTGAAAAAGTTATTCATGCATTTAATACTTCACTCCTTGATTACTCCAATTCACTCTATTATAGTGCAAATCAGTCATCTATCAGGAACAAAATTTTCAAATGGTACAAAATGCTGCAGCCAGGCCACTGACTGGCAGTCGAAGTTTTTATCATATGTCTCCCATTTTAACCTTTTCAGTAGAGGGTTTAAAATATTCCAACGGTCCCCCCAGAATGAGTTGTTTTTAAGACAACCAATATTTTAGAACATTCCCTTTGTTTCCATGGCGACATGTCAGGCTTGTCACGTGACACACCGCCTCTAAATTAACACTATGTGATAGATGGATCGCTTTTATTTAGTTTATCCTTTTTTATTTAAAATATTGACAAAATTGCATTCCATGTCATGAAAAATCTGATATTCCGATTCATAATTGTGTAAATGAGTGTGTTTTGTCATTTAAAATCCTTTCTAAATTATCTTGATTGTGAACTGTAATGTGTAATGTAACCATACAGCTCAAAAGGTTAACTTCTCTGCATTGGCTACCAGTCAAACAGAGAATAGATTTAAAAATTAAGTTTTAATGCTTTAAAAGTTTTTGTTTTCAAAGCATTACATGGCCTAGCACCAAAGTATGTTCCTGACATTTGTTGACCCTGGACCACAAAACCAGTCTTAAGTGTACATTTTTAGAAATTTGAAATGGTACATTGTTGTATTTGGCCAAGATGCAACTATTTGAAAAAAATCTGGAATCTGAGGGTGCAAAATATCTAAATACTGAGAAAATCATCTTTGAAGTTGTCCATATTAATTCTTAACAATGCATATTACTATGCACCGATACCACTTTATTCAGCACTCGCCCGATACGATACTTTTATTTTTGGTACTTGCCGATACTGAGTAGTAACAGACACAGTCAAACCAAAATGTATTCAGATACTTCCAACATTTCACATTGTCACAGTTTATTCACTAGTGTAGAAGATTGTAATAAAATATGACCAGAACTCAAGAGTTAAACTTTCAGAACAAATTAATCTTGATAATGTTAGATAACTTTGATAGAAAGGTATGTAATGAATTACAATTGACCAAAAATTATTCATGAACATGATTTCATAGCAATTATCATTCTCGTAACCCTCATGTCTGTGTACTTGACCAAGCAGCAACCTCCCACTCTCTCTTGTGAAGCCAACACAGAAGTAGTCTCGTGTAGACTAATGGCTGAAGGTCTGGAACTCATGCCCATTAGGCCGTTTGACGACATATCAAACAACCTATCACAGTTTTTTTTCGTTCAGCATCACGTTTTGAGGTGTGGAAATGTCACCACAATAACAGACCAGTGTGTAAAACTCTCAGATGTGTTTTAAAGATTCTATGCCGAGAATTTTTATTATTACATATACTTTTTGAAACTCCTGTGTTTAATTGACCCTGATAAGCGCTCTTTATCACAGTTGCAAACACTACGGCTTTCTTCTTTCATGAGGGGAATTGGCATCATGCCATCTTTGTTTCCAGGTAGAATGTTAAAGAACACAATGCACTCAAAAATTGCACTAAGAATATTGCAATTCCTAATTAATGTTGGTAGGCTGTATCATGCAGCCATACACTAAACTGTGTGAGTGTGGGTCACGACCCAGTTTGAAAACCCCTGTTATAGGCTACCTATTTTTAATTTAATACAGTTGTTGTTAAGGTTTTTTAACCAAATCTGTTTTTATGTACAGATATAAATATTATTACTAGTTCTGGGCAACAATTCTAGCTCTTGGGGAAGTTCTGGCCTAGTGGTTAGAGAATTTGACTCCTAAGGTTGTGGGTTCAAGTCTCGGGCTGGCAATACCATGACTTAAGTGTCCTTGAGCAAGGCACTGAACCCCAACTGCACTTTAGCACAAATGGCTACCCACTGCTCTGGATGTGTGTGCACTTTGAATGGGTTAAATGCAGAGCACAAATTCTGAGTAAATTTTTTTTTTACATCATGATGAATCGCATGATTGTCTGCCATTAGTCGCAATTAATCACATTGTTATGCACAGATCTAATAATGCACCGAAAAGTAGACTATTGTGCACTTTTTTCATTTAAAAGTACTGCTATATGAGAAAAAGTTAAATAACATTTGGTTTGCAAATATTTTAAACATACAAGATCAACGTAGTAGCTGTTAAAATATTTCTTGTTAATCTCAACTTATAAAATTAATGTAATTAAATAAAATACAAAATAAAGCTATTTGTCACTGCAAGGACATTAACGTTTTTATAGAAAATATTTTGTAGTTAAATATGTTATAGAAAAACTAGTTATGCTAAGAGTAAAGAGCCTCAATCATAACATATAACAGGCACTTTCCTATTAGAGACCTGCATGATTGCGTCACGGGACAACACTTGATGGGTGGGTAGAGAATAGTGTGTGCGGGATGCGGGAAAATAATTAAGGTGTGCTCACACTAGGCAATTTTAATCCCCAAAGCCTGGTTAATATGACTAGTGTGATCACTCTGTTTAGCAGTCTCTGGCTCGGTTGGGAGAGGTGGGCCAGAGTGCGGTTCAGTTATATATAGATCAGTGAGTGTGAATGCTAACCACGCTGGAGTGCAGATAATCTGATACATGCTGCATATTGATTGTGTGAATATTTCTGAGCAGCGAGTGCAACAGATGTTGTGACGCATTTGCCGAAGCCTCATCAGTGTCACCCTAGAAACACATGAGGAACACCTGGGAACCAAGCTGCTACACAAGCAGCCACGCCACCGACACACAAGGGAGTCATCACTCTAGAAGACTGGATGCTAACGCTGTTCTTCATTGTTCCCCTACAGACCCCATGACCGATCATTACCCCACGCTCGGCAGAAGCATGAGGAATCACCAACAGCGTCCCTTTGCCTCATAAAAATAAAAAATAAAAAATTAATAAACATTTTTTCCTCCCTAAACGCTCCTCCCCCTCATCATGAAATTACTCCTCAAACATCTAACCGAGTTCAGCATCCGCCAGCAACAAATTGTGGAGCACCGCACTAGCCATCTGGGGGAGACAGAATGCAAGCTTGTCATCCTCCAGGCAGGTCGACATGCTCCAGGCAGGAAAATCACTGCCCCCAATGCTGTGGAGATGTTCCTGCAGATGTTCGAGATTGTCGCCTCACGACAGGGCTGGGAACGGCTGCTCACCCCACTCTAAAATGGTGAGGCACACACTATTTCACTCTCTCACCCGAGTCCAGTGAGAGCTACGAATAACTGAAGTGAGAAATCTTTCCTTGGGTGGCGTTGTCGCCGATCGCAGCGGCGCAGCAAGGCCCTGCACTAGGACGACCAGCTGAAGCACTGTTGGGCCCAGGTACGGGTCATTGAGTGGAAAGAGGTCCAACTGCAAAAGTCCACCCGGGGACATGAGTACATCCTGGTGATCGTCGATTATGCCACCCGGTACCCTGAGGCTATCCCCTGAGTAAGGCCACCACCAAGGCCCACGGGTTTCACCCCCTTTGAGCTCCTGTTCGGGCGGCAGCCCCGTTGCCTCTTGGATGTTGCAAGAGGGGCGTGGGAGCAGCAGCCAGCTGTCTGTCTGATTGTGAGAGGGTCGACAGAGTGATGCCTTTAGTCTGAGAACACCTCAGTCAGTTAAATAATTTGATCAGGAGCATCCCCTCCTGTGACCCATGACAAAGCCTTTCTTAATAATAGAAAAACCCTGCGTTAATACATGATAAAATAATTATCAGCTTTTATCAATTAAGGTGTTAACGTGATAACATCTTAACTTATTATATTACAGGTGTATTTTTTTATTATTATTATTTCTTTTTTTTTGCAGCAGGGCAGCTCAAGAATGTTGGGCACACAAGTATTGTGTATCACTAACTTTTAATTCTAGTTATTATTATTCTTCTAAGACTACATTTTCAACTGCTACTCCTCCTAGAGCTTTAACTCTACAGACTCCAAACTCAGCCCAGATCTTCAGACTGATAATTATTACATACTGTCACAGTGTCTGGGTTGTGTTCCCTGGGTTTCCACTAGATGTCCTCCTTTCCCACGGTGTCTGTCACTTCATTAACCACATTCCTCACGTCCCTGCCTAAATCATTGCACCCAGCTGTCACTGGTTATCTATCATTACACTCTGTCAATTTCCCATTAGCGTTTGTCTCTCCCTGTGTATTTAACCCGGTCTGTCTTAGTATGTGTCACGGAGTCCTTGTGAATTCATGTCCGTCATTCAGTCATGCCCTTGCCTTGTGTTCGTGTTTTGTTTTCATGTTGGATTGTTATTCTGGTTTTGACCCATGCCTGGACTGTTTACTCTTTGGATTGCCCTTAAATAAAAACATACTTGCATTTGGATCTTTCTCTGTGGTTTCCTGTATTCCAGCCGTGACAGAAGGACTCTGTAACTGCAAGATCCAGTGGTATGTCTTCTGATGTTTCCCCTTCCCCAGCCAGGATGGCGGAGCGGAGAGCGAAATATTTGAAGTTGACCGCCCTCCGCCAAGAGGGCAATGAGGTGGGTGCCATTGCACAGGTGTTCTGGTCCCTGGCCGAGGGAATGGGATACAATGATGCGGCCCTTAAGGATTATTTCAACAGCGTGCTGGATGACCTGGTTTTTTAAGAGGAAATGGTGCATTTAGACACATTTGAGTTTTGGGAATTTCTGTACTACTTGCAGCATCGGCTTCCACGGGATACCCCAGCCACTCCTGTCTCTTCCGGTGGGATGGCCGGCAACCCAGCGCCACTACCCAAGAAGTCTGCCAGCCCAGAGCCACTGCCCAGGATGGCCGCCGGTCCAGCGCCACAACACCAGGTGATGACCCTGATGACCCTCCAGAGTCAGGGCTTGTCACCGATGACCCTCCAGAGTCTAATCAGGTGCCCATTGACATTCCAGAGTCGAGTCAGGTGTTTGTGGACCCTTCAGAGTCAGGGCTAGTCACCGATGACCCTCCAGAGTCAGGGCTAGTCACCGATGACCCTCCAGAGTCAGGGCTAGTCACCGATGACCCTCCAGAGTCAGGGCTAGTCATCGATGACCTTCCAGAGTCAGGACTAGTCACCATTGACCTTCCAGAGGCAAGTCAAATCACCGGTGATCTTCAAGGACAGAGTCAAGTCACCGGTGATCTTCAGGGACAGAGTCAAGTCACCGGTGATCTTCAAGGACAGAGTCAAGTAACCGATTATCTTCAAGAACAAAGGCAAGTCATCATTGATCTTCATGAACAAATGCAAGTCACCAAGGATCTTCATGAACAAGTGAAAGTTACCAATGATATTCATGAACAAATGCCAGTCACCAATGATCTTCAGGAGCAGAGTCAAGTCAGCATTGATCTTCTGGAATCAAGTCTAAACACCAGGGGATTACCAGAGCCTCTCCTTGTCTCTGCCGAATTACTGGAGCCTCTCCTCGTCTCGGCTGGATTACCGGAATCACTCAATGCCTCTGCGGGACTTCCAAGAACCTCGTCAGGTCTCAGTCGAACTCTATGAACATCCGACTGATCCCGTTGTGGCCACGGAGGCCACTCTTAACTTGTTCAGATTCTTTGTTTCAGACTTGCCCAACCAGACTCATTTGCCTGTTGGTCTGGCCGCACGGATGTGGTGGTCTTCTGCTCCGCCCTTGGGGGCTTCCGCCCTGACCACACGGTTATGGTGGGTTTTCTGCTCCACCAGGTGTGCCTGAACATTTTTGATCTCCTGTGTTTTGGTTGTTGTTTTTTGCTTTTTTTGTGTTCACTCCTGTCCCTGTTCCTTTCTGTTCTCCTGGCCCTCCGTCCCTCCCCCGGAGCCTCCACCTGTCCGCCTCCCTCCTCTGTTTTGTGTCTTGTTGTGGAGAGTCTGGGAGCCGCTCGGTAGAGGGGGGGTATTTTCACAGTGTCTGGGTTGTGTTCCCTGGGTTTCCACTAGATGTCCTCCTTTCCCACTGTGTCTGTCACTTCATTAACCACATTTCTCACGCCCCTGCCTAAATCATTGCACCCAGCTGTCACTAGTTATCTATCATTACACTCTGTAAATTTCCCATTAGCGTTTGTCTCTTCTTGTGTATTTAACCCGGTCTGTCTTAGTATGTGTCACGGAGTCCTTGTGAATTCATGTCTGTCATTCAGTCATGCCCTTGCCTTGTGTTCAGGTTTTGTTTTCATGTTGGATTGTTATTCTGGTTTTGACCCATGCCTGGACTGTTTACTCTTTGGATTGCCCTTAAATAAAAACATACTCGCATTTGGATCTTTCTCTGTGGTTTCCTGTATTCCAGCCGTGACACATACTGTATCATCATCTTGCCTAGCCCTAATTATTACATATCATCATGTTAACTCTATTTCTAAAATAAAATTATATGCGTTTTTAAAATAAATTAATTAATACAAATACACATTCATAAAAAACTTTTATTTTATGAATACATTTTTGAAAACACTTTGATCCATGCATGTGTAATGTATATATATTTTGCTCAAATTTTCATCAGAAATGCAAAGACTCATGATGTAGGAGACAGACCTTGTGGAACCGCCAAGCAGCAGGAATGCGGAATCCCACAACTCTCGGCGAGCTGGTGGAAACCATCGAGTTGGTGGATGCGGCCCAATGACGAGAGGCTGGGGAATGAGCGCCGCCATTTTCCTGGAGGGTGGTCCAGGAGTGACGCATGCTGGAGGGCACTTCACGGCCAGTGAGCAGGCTGGCAGCTCCCCCACCTCAGTATGAGCCTACACCCACTGAACCACCCCGCCCTTTCTTTGCGGATGTGGCTGGCAGGCTGCAGCAGACAGACCTTGTGTAATCTTCTGTGAAAATATGAGGGATCTGAGACTCTGAAAACTCCCAGAGATGGATGGATTAGCAAGATTACAATTATCAGGTCTCACACAGTGGACAATGAAGCTGAAACAGAATGCAAGCAATTATTGTGTCTAGATGTCATGTCTTGTAGGTCTATACTTCGCTGCTACTCCACAAATATACCTAAATAGATGGTATAACTAACTTTGAGTGCGCGCAAGAAACATGCATGGAAAACACAAACACTCAAGAATTTATTCTGTGAAAGAAAGTTTTATGAAAGCTATTTTTCTTTTTCTATAGTCGAAAACAACTCCTTTTTGGCAAATTACAAAAATGTAAAATATAATTATGTAACAAAAGCTGTAAACCTGAGCTCACATAAAACAAACAAACAAACAAACAAAAAAAAAACATTACCACTATTCCTTTGTTGCTTTGCAAGGGAAAAAATGCATATTTATCATTAGTCATACTGTAAAACTGTAAAACATTTTGATGACCTTCATTCCATTTTGTCCTAAATTGGAGCCTGCTCTCCAGATTTATAAGTATCCTCAGGAATCGATATTGCATCCAGTTCATCACTAACTGTAGACTGTCCTTCATCCGTGTAACAGTGCGGTTCATTAACACCAAGCTCAATGTCATAGGTTTGGAGAGTAAACTGTTTCTGAAGAAAAGAAGGAAAAACAAAAGCACCATGAATATTAATCATGCTCAATCAAACATTTCAACAAAATTAACCAAAGGTTTTTTGCATGATCTAAAAAAAACCATGTTGATCTAAAGTTCTTAATGCTTATACTCAACTAACAAGGAATGTTCTTGGAATGGTATAAGTAATTTTGGAACTACATGCCAACAGAATACCGGCCCTAAAAGTTATTTTCCTATCTGTTTCTGTTTTTTTCAGTTTAAATTTTTTTTTCACTTATATATTATTTAAAGGATCTCCTTCCCCTCATTAAACATGGTCATCACCCGATGTCCTCCTCCTACTACTGCTGGAGAGGGGGAGATGCCTCTCGACGTCAACTCAGTGATCTTCACAGAGATCGCCAACCACTTCAGCGACCCGGACAGCAGTCTTCTTCCCAACAAGCCTCAACGAGGAGTGCAAAGCGCAGCTATCAGGAGATGGACCTCGGGAATCATTCGTCACAATTGTGGAGTGGGTGCTGGTGAGCGACAAATCTCCACTGACCATCTGCCTCACCAAGGAGCATCTCACCAGTGGCACTCCAGACCCATAGCCCAGCCCACCATCTACCAGTTGCGCGGACCCCATTCGTTGTCCACTGTGTTCGACAAGCCATTGCCATGGATGTTAACAGAGCTGAGGAACGCAGCGGAGCCAGATGCCGCAATGTCAGACCAGGTCCAACAACTGGTAACAGAGCTCACCACGGTGGGGAGTGCTATGGACAGCGAGAGTGCGGAGGGAAACTCAGCCAATTGCAGTATGGCTGAGGGTGAGCAGTGCTTTGTGGATTATAACGTGGACACTATGGAATATAATGCAGACATGCCACCTCTTCTCCAGCCATCAGATGAACTCTCTAGGTGCCCTGAATTATCTGTCTGCTTGAAACTTAATATCTGTCTGGATTTTCCACTCCCCCTCCCTCTCTTTTTGACACTACTTGGTCTGTCACTCTTCATCGGCGTCATGGCTGGAGGATCCCCTGTCTCCACCTCCAGCCTCTGAGCCCCGGGCTCCATCTCGGCCCTTCGACCCAGTGGATCCACAATGGCTCCTAGCTCCCTCCTCTACACCCTTGCCTGTCAGTCCTCCAGCCCTTCTGGGCTCCCTCGTCCCTCTTACTCCACCTTGGTCTGTCATCGACCATCCACCACCTTAGGACTCCAATCTTCTGGCTCTGCCTTGGTCTTGTGCCACTCCGGCTCCACCGCGGCCTTCTGGACCTTCACCTTGATGGCCGACGCCATCTGCTCCACCTTGGTCCTCCTGATCCCTGTGTCACCCAGGTTCATCAGCTCTCTGTCTCCACCTCATGCTCCTCCTCTACCTGCTCTGCCACTGTCAGTTGTCACCCTGGAGTTGTCACCAACTCCTCCACTAGTGCTACTCCCTCTGTTGGCTCCACCATGAGTCACTATCATGGCTGTGGCATGGGTCTCACCTGGCTCCTCCTCCTGCTCCAGTTCCCTTCTGTTATCTCCCTGGCTGCTCCCTCCATTATCACCACCTTGTCCTCCTCCCAGTAATTTGGTCACCTGAGCATTCTCCAATCTCCTTGTTCTATTCCACATCCACTCATTTGTCCTCCTCCATAGTCTCACTCCATCCCATTCCTTTTTCTCCACTACGTGAGGCAGTGCCTTCTGCCTTCAGCTATGGACTTTTGTGTGTTTTTTTTTCGACCCTTGATTTTGTCTTCCCTTCTCAGTTCTCAGCCCATGATTGCCGGCTGCACCACAGTCAAGCAAGCTCTCAAGCAAATGCTCTCCCGAGACCAATTATGATTTCAGCATTCTCTTTAACCTCAGACCAAAGGAGATTCTCCTGAGTCTGCTCCAGTGTTGGCTCCAGCCCCTGAGTCCACTGAGTTTGACTCCTAACCCTAGACTTAGGTGCCCTTGAGCAAGGCACCGATCCCCCAACTACTCTACGGGTGCGCAGCATGAATGGCTGCCCACTGCTCCGGGTGTGTTCACAGTTTGTGTGTGTACACTGCTGTGTGTGTGCAGTTTGGATGGGTTAAACGCAGAGCACGAATTCGCAGTATGAGTCACCATACTTGGCTGTGTGTCACTTTCATTTCACTTTCACTTTCACTTCAGTCCTGTTCCGACATCAAGCCCAGAGAGGGCTGTTGGGCCCAGGGAGGGCCTCAGTTCCAGAGTCCGGACCAGAGAGGGCTTCTGTCCCCATTAAATTTGTTTTGGAGGGGGCTATACGTCTCCAACCAGAGTGGCCAAGGCAGATGCTGAGGCCATGGAGACTGAACTGCCTGATCTGTTTTGTTGTGTTATGCTCCCCATGACCCAGTTTCTCCCTCATGTTTGATTATGCCCATATTTGGTTGTTCCTGTTCCTGTGCCCATTGAGTTCTATTTCATTCACACCTAATTATCTTTGTTTAGTTCCATTTACTTAAGGTACTGTTTACCTGCCTGTCATTTGTTCCCCTGGTTGAGTCATTAAAGTCAAGCCAAGTCAGTGAAGTCACCAATATTTATATAGTGTTTTAAACAAAATACATTGCGTGAAAGCAACTGAACAACATTCATTAGGAAAACAGTGTGTCAATAATGCAAAATGACAGTTAAAGCCAGTTCATCATTGAATTCAGTGATGCCATCTCTGTTCAGTTAAAATAGTGTCTGTGCAATTATTTGCAATCAAGTCAACAATATCGCTGTAGATGAAGTGACCCCAACTAAGCAAGCCAGAGGTGACAGCGGCAAGGAACCGAAACTCCACCTTGGGAGAAACCAGGCTCAGTTGGGGGGCCAGTTCTCCTCTGACCAGACAAAACCAGTAGTTCAATACCAGGCTGCAGCAAAGTGAGATTGTGAAGAGGAATCATCTGTTTCCTGTGGTCTTGTCCTGGTGGTCATCTGAGACAAGGCCTTTCCAGGGGGATCTGTATCTGGGGCTCTTGTTGTCCTGGTCTCCGCTGTCTTTCAGGGATGTAGAGGTCCTTTCTAGGTGCTGATTCACCATCTGGTCTGGATACGTACTTGATCCGGGTGATTGCAGTGAGCCTCTGATCTGGTATATAAGTAATAAGCAATATTTTAAAATCTATATGATGTTTGATAGGGAGCCAGTGCAGTGTTGACAGGACAGACTAACATGGTCATACTTCCTGTTTCTAGTAAGAACTCTTGCTGCTGCATTTTGGACTAGCTGTAGTTTGTTTACTAAGCGTGCAGAACAACCACCCAATAAAGCATTACAATAATCTAACCTTGAGGTCATAAATGCATGGATTAACATTTCTGCATTTGACATTGAGAGCATAAGCCGTAATTTAGATATATTTTTGAGATGGAAAAATGCAGTTTTACAAATGCTAGAAATGTGGCTTTCTAAGGAAAGATTGCGATCAAATAGCACACCTAGGTTCCTAACAGATGACATAGAATTGACAGAGCAGCCATCAAGTCTTAGACAGTGTTCTAGGTTATTACATGCACAGTTTTTAGGTCCTATAATTAACACCTCTGTTTTTTCAGAATTTAGCAGTAAGAAATTACTCGTCAGCCAGTTTTTATATCGACTATGCAGTCCATTAGTTTTTCAAATTGGTGTGTTTCACCGGGAAATATAGAGCTGAGTATCATCAGCATAACAGTGAAAGCTAACACCATGTTTCCTGATGATATCTCCCAAGGGTAACATATAAAGCGTGAAGAGTAGCGGCTGTAGTACTGAAGCTTGAGGTACTCCATACTGCACTTGTGATCGATATGATACATCTTCATTCATGCTAATGCACTTCCATTAATGCCAACAAAGTGTTCAAGTCTATGCAAAATAATGTTGTGGTCAAATGTGTCAAACGCAGCATGATAAGATGATAAGAGGAGGTCATTTGTAACTCTAAGGAGAGCAGTCTCAGTACTATGATACGGTTTAAATCCTGACTGGAAATCCTCACATATGCCATTTTTTCTCTAAGAAAGAATATAATTGTTAGAGGATACCACCTTTTCTAGTATCTTGGACAGAAAAGGGAGATTCGAGATCTGGCCTATAATTAACTAGTTCTTTGGGATCAAGTTGTGTTTTTTGATGATAGGCTTAATAACAGCCAGTTTGACGGTTTTGTTGACATATCCTAATGACAATGAGGAATAAGTAATAATCAGAAGAGGATCTATGACTTCTGGAAGCACCTCTTTTAGGAGCTTAGATGGTATAGGGTCTAACATACATGTTGTTGGTTTAGATGATTTAACAAGTTTATACAATTCTTCCTCTCCTATAGTAGAGAATGAGTGGAACTGTTCCTCAAGAGGTCTATAGTGCACTGTCTGATGCGATACTGTAGCTGACGGCTGAATGGTTGCAATTTTATCTCTAATAGTATCGATTTTAGAAGCAAAGTAGTTCATAAGTCATTTCTGCTGTGGTGTTGGGAAATGTCAACACTTGTTGAGGCTTTATTTTTCATTAATTTAGCCACTGTATTGAATAAATACCCGGGGTTATGTTTGTTTTCTTCTAAAAGAGAAGAAAAGTAATCGGATCTAGCAGTTTTTAATGCATTTCTGTAGGATAGGTTACTTTCCCACCAAGCAATACGAAATACCTCTAGTTTTGTTTTCCTCCAGCTGCGCTCCATTTTTCGGTCTGCTCTCTTTAGGGTGCGAGTATGCCCATTATACCATGGTGTCATACTGGTTTCCTTAACCTTCCTTAAGTGTAAAGGAGCAACTGTATTTAAAATGCTAGAAAAGAGAGAGTCCATAGTTTTTGTTACATCGTCAAGTTGTTCTGAGGTTTTGGATATGCTAAGGAATTTGGATACATCAGGAAGATAACTTAAAAACCAGTCTTTTGTGGTAGAAGTGATGGTTCTTCCATACTTGTAACAAGAAGTAGAATTTACAATTTTGGCTATGTGAAGTTTGCACAAAACTAAATAATGATCTGAGATATCATCACTTGGCTGCATAATTTCAACACTATCAACATCAATTCCATGTGACAGTATTAAATCTAGAGTATGATTTCGACAATGAGTAGGTCCTGAAACATGTTGTCTAACCTCAATAGAGTTCAGAATTAAAGATTGTCAATTTTAAACTCCTTCGTCTCCATGATCCTTCATTCCCATGCAGTAGCAGCGTGCTAGTGCTAGTTTTTTCTTCTTTTTTTTTATATAAAGCAAAAAACATTTAGTAAATAACGTTTTTTTTCACATGGCTGCAAATGAACATTAAGTTAACAAATGCTGTAAAATTACTGTGCTTTGTTCCTTAAAGGTGCCATCTGTAATGTTTGGCAAAAAAAATCAAGTCATACTCCACATTCCATAACAGATGGGGGCAGTATGCCTCAATAAAGTGAATTGGTCTACTCTAGAGTAACAAACGAGAAACGGCATAGTCTCTATGCTCCGCCCCTACTTTCACAACAATACTACAGCCATAGCCGAAGCCTAAATGTGCGTTCACACCGCCGGCGTCTAGAGCGTCAAAAATCGCTCTTTACGCTCTGCTCACGACGCTGCAGAAAGATTTGTGAGCGCTCAGACGCTCTAACGTAGATCGAATGGTTATTTTGTATTTAAAGCAGCCGCAAAGCAAACAAGCTTGTTGATCTCGTGCAGACTAACCACAAGGAGTTATAACCTCATTAAATATTGTTGTGGACGAAATATTAGGATCCTTTACTTAAAATGAACAATCTCATACACCTTGGTCCACGTATCACTTTTAATTTATTTTTTGTAGGCAAACAGGGACACATCATAGATTAATACAAACGCTTTATTCTGCTTGGGAACTAATGTGCCAACTCTCAAGCATTCCCCGTGAGACACACGCAATTGACTCTTTTCACACGCTTTCACGCCACACATCAATTTTTTCACGCACAGAAAAACCACGAAGCAAAGAGGACACGGAGACCAACAGACTAGACAGAGCAGGTTAGTTATGATAATAGGGCTGTGCAAAAAATCGAATGCGATTTTCATGCACCTCTCATCAGTAAAGACGCTCCTGTAATTAGAAGTATATCTCCAGCCTGTGCGTTCAGATCAGGGTTGCCAGGTTTTCACAACAAATCCTGCCCAGTTGCTTCTTAAAACTAGTCCAAAACTAGCCCAATCGCGTTTACGGGAGTTTCCCAGATAAAAATTGCTGCCCGGATTAAAATATAAATTTTTGGGAAGGGTTTCCCTGGTAAAATTAGCATTTTAGGGGCTAAATATCACATTATTGGTATTGGGATTGCTTCAAACCGCGGACATGAAAAACAACCGCAGACTTGGCAACACTGGTTCAGGTGGAGCGGCAGTAACTGCACAGAGCCTTAGTCTACCGACAACTAACACAAAATCGCTTTCAAAATCGACAAAGAATCGCCTGCGATTTTAACATCGATGTTGTGTAGATTGTCAGTGAATTACGGCTCTGTGTAGTAAATGCCAACCAGTGTTGCCAAGTCTGTGGCGGTTGTTTTTCATGTCCGCTGGTCACAGCGACCCCAATACAAATAACGTGATATTTAGCCCCTAAAATGCGAATTATACCAAGGCAACCCTGCTAAAAAAAACTATATTTTAACCCCGGGAAGCAATGTTTTATCGGGGAATCTTCTGGAAGCGAGATTGGGCTAGTTTTGAGAAGCAACTGGGCAGGATTTGTTGTGAAAACCTGGCAATCCTGATCTTAACACACGTACTGGAGATATACTCCTAATTACAGGAGCGTCTTTACTGATGAGATGTACATGAGTAAAGACATTCACAGCCCTATTGTCACGCTATCAGTCTCTGTTTCCTGGGTGTCCCCTAGTGAACGCACTTCTCCTTAGGCACTTCACCATAGGCACTTTAATTCCGCTTGTCTGGTCATGTCGTCACAGTAATTGCACTCCAATTAAATCGCACAGGTGTTGACTATCCTTAGTCATTAGTCTCCCTATATAGAGCTATCTTTCTCTGTCGTCTTTATGGAGTCCTTACCCTATGTGTCTCATGCTCTCGTTCCCCCAGACTTCCTCTACCTTCTCGTTCTTCCGAGTTCCCCGTTTCATCCGGTTCCCTTTTTGTTTGGTTTGTCTCTCAAGACAGTTTTATTTTGTATTTAACCTGTTTGTGCAATAAACCTTACCTGCTATTGGATCTTACCCTTTCCTTGTGTTTTTCCCTTAACCCAACCGTGACAGAAGGACTCCATCATGCCTAGATCCAGCGGTGTGAGATTTCGAATCTGTTCCCCAGCCACCATGGAGGAACGGAGGAGGAGATTCCGGAACTTAACCACCCTTCATCAAAAGGGAAGCGAGGTGGGTGGCCTGGCGCAATTGTTTTGGACTTTGGCAGTCGGGTTAGGTTACAATGATGCAGCACTTAAAGATTTGTTTAATAATTGCCTGGATGATCCTTTACCTCAATGGGAGATGAAGGGGTTAGAGATCCTGGACTTTTGGGGGTTTACCAAATACCTGCACCATCGTGCTCAGTGGGATGCAACAACCACACCAGAAGTTCCAGACAAGACTGCCACCTGCCCAGCGCCACCGCACAAGATGGCCGCCAGCCCAGTGCCACAGCACAAGATGGCCGCCAGCCCAGCGCCACAGCACAAGATGGCCGCCAGCCCAGCGCCACAGCACAAGATGGCCGCCAGCCTAACACCACAGCACAGGATTGTCGCCAGCCCAGAGCCACAGCTTAAGATGGACGACTCAACGCCTGAGTCTCCAGACAAGGTGCCGCCGACTCGCCATCGTGGAGGACGGAGGAGGAGGAGACAGGCGTCGACCGTCCCTCAAGGCCTGGAGAAAGTCCCAGAGGCCGAGGCTGTTCCCGAGGCGGAGCCCGATGCAGTTCCCGAGGCGGAGCCCGATGCAGTTCCCGAGGAGGTGCCCGATGCCGAGGCGGTGCCCGAGGCTGTTCCAGAGGCCGATGCGGTGCCCGATGCCGAGGCGGAGCCCGATGCTGTTCCCGAGGCCGATGCTGTGCCCGAGGCTGTTCCCGATGCCGATGCAGTTCCCGAGGCGGTGCCCGATGCCGAGGCGGTGCCCGATGCCGAGGCGGTGCCCGATGCCGAGGCGGAGCCCGATGCTGTTCCCGATGCCGATGCAGTTCCCGAGGCGTTGCCCGATGCCGAGGCGGAGCCCGATGCTGTTCCCGATGCTGTTCCTGATGCAGTTCCCGAGGCGGAGCCCGAGGCTGTTCCCGATGCCGAGGCGGTGCCCGATGCCGAGGCGGTGCCCGATGCCGAGGCGGAGCCCGATGCTGTTCCCGATGCCGATGCAGTTCCCGAGGCGGTGCCCGATGCCGAGGCGGTGCCCGAGGCCGATGCTGTTCCCGAGGCCGATGCTGTTCCCGAGGCCGATGCTGTTCCCGAGGCCGATGCTGTTCCCGAGGCCGATGCTGTGCCCGATGCTGTTCCAGAGGCCGATGCTGTTCCCGATGCAGTTCCCGAGGCTGTTCCCGATGCCGATGCAGTTCCCGAGGCGGTGCCCGATGCCGAGGCGGAGCCCGATGCTGTTCCCGATGCCGATGCAGTTCCCGAGGCGGTGCCCGATGCCGAGGCGGTTGCCGATGCGGTGCCCGATGCCGAGGCGGAGCCCGATGCTGTTCCAGAGGTCGAGGCCGATGCTGTTCCCGAGGCCGATGCTGTTCCCGAGGCCGATGCTGTTCCCGAGGCGGTGCCCGAGGCTGTTCCAGAGGCCGATGCCGAGGCGGTGCCCGATGCCGAGGCGGTGCCCGATGCCGAGGCGGTGCCCGATGCCGAGGCGGTGCCCGATGCTGTTCCAGAGGCCGACGCGGTGCCCGATGCTGTTCCAGAGGCCGATGCGGCGCCCGATGCCGAGGCGGAGCCCGATGCTGTTCCCGAGGCCGATGCTGTTGCCGAGGCGGTGCCCGATGCTGATGTGGTGCCCGATGCCGAGGCGGAGCCCGATGCTGTTCCAGAGGCCGATGCCGATGCTGTTCCCGATGCAGTTCCCGAGGCGGTGCCCGAGGCTGTTCCCGATGCCGATGCAGTTCCCGAGGCGGTGCCCGATGCCGAGGCGGTGCCCGATGCCGAGGCGGTGCCCGATGCTGTTCCAGAGGCCGATGCGGTGCCCGATGCCGAGGCGGTGCCCGATGCTGTTCCAGAGGCCGATGCGGTGCCCGATGCCGAGGCGGTGCCCGATGCTGTTCCAGAGGCCGATGCGGTGCCCGATGCCGAGGCGGAGCCCGATGCTGTTCCAGAGGCCGATGCTGTTCCCGAGGCGGTGCCCGAGGCTGTTCCAGAGGCCGATGCCGAGGCGGTGCCCGATGCCGAGGCGGTGCCCGATGCCGTTCCAGAGGCCGACGCGGTGCCCGATGCTGTTCCAGAGGCCGATGCGGTGCCCGATGCCGAGGCGGAGCCCGATGCTGTTCCCGAGGCCGATGCTGTTCCCGAGGCCGAGGCGGTGCCCGAGGCCGTTCCAGAGGCCGATGCCGAGGCGGTGCCCGAGGCGGTGCCCGATGCTGTTCCGGAGGCCGAGGCGGTGCCCAAGGCCGAGGCGGTGTCCGATGCTTTTCCGGAGGCCGAGGCGGGGCCCGAAGCCGAGGCGGTGTCCGTTGCGGTTCCGGAGACCGAGGCGGGGCCCGAAACCTTTCCCGATGCGGTGCCGGAGGCCGTTCCCGATGCAGTGCCCGAGACCACTTCGCCCTGGGGGACTCCGACGGTGACCATGAGGACGTGGTGGTCATCCGCTCCGCCCTGGGGGACTCCGGCGGTGACCAAGAGGACGTGGTGGTCATCCGCTCCGCCCTGGGGGACTCCGGCGGTGACCAAGAGGACGTGGTGGTCATCCGCTCCGCCCTGGGGGACTCCGGCGGTGACCAAGAGGACGTGGTGGTCATCCGCTCCGCCCTGGGGGACTTCGGCCGCGACCACGTGGAGGTGGTGGCCTTCCGCTCCGCCCTGGGGGGGCTTCTGCTTTGACCACATGGGGGTGATGGCCCTCTGTTCCGCCCGGGTGGGCATCACCTAATGTCCTCCATTTACCAATGTTTTTGTTTTCATTTGTTTTTTGTTTTTTCTATTTTCCTCCGTTGGACCTGGCCCTCCGTCCCTCCCCTCTTTCCTTCCGCCGGTCCACCACCCTCCTGGACTCCTTGTTTTGTGTTACACCTTCCTGTCTCTACCTTTCCATCACGTCTGGTTGTTCCGTCTCTTTTCTTCCATTTTACCTGGTTGTCCTGTCTTTGTCTCTGTCTCTCCATTCCACCTGGTTGTTTGTCTCTGTTTTCTGACCCTCCGTCCCTCCCCCTAGTCCGCCTCCGCTTCACCTCCCCCCTACCTCTTTTTCTGTTGGGTTTTCCGGGGTTTCAGGTGGAGCATCTGGTAGCTGCTCCGTAGGGGAGGGGGTAATGTCACGCTATCAGTCTCTGTTTCCTGGGTGTCCCCTAGTGAACGCACTTCTCCTTAGGCACTTCACCATAGGCACTTTAATTCCGCTTGTCTGGTCATGTCGTCACAGTAATTGCACTCCAATTAAATCGCACAGGTGTTGACTATCCTTAGTCATTAGTCTCCCTATATAGAGCTGTCTTTCTCTGTCGTCTTAATGGAGTCCTTACCCTATGTGTCTCATGCTCTCGTTCCCCCAGACTTCCTCTACCTTCTCGTTCTTCCGAGTTCCCCGTTTCATCCGGTTCCCTTTTTGTTTGGTTTGTCTCTCAAGACAGTTTTATTTTGTATTTAACCTGTTTGTGCAATAAACCTTACCTGCTATTGGATCTTACCCTTTCCTTGTGTTTTTCCCTTAACCCAACCGTGACACCTATATAATAAAATGGGTAACGTTAAGTTATAGCTAGCTAATTATCAAACGCAGCTACGGTTAGCCATCGCTAACATTAGCACGTTTATCGAACAGCCTTCGATACATTTCTATGTTATAACTTCCCGAAAACAAATACACAAACATATAAAACAAACTCCTAGCGAAATACTAACAGCATCTAACTTGCAAGTTCAGAGTCGAACCTCATTTCTTTCAGGTCCATCAGTTGTCTCCAGCGATTAAAAGCAGTGCCGATGTTTACTCTGGTATTCTTATCGGATCTGATTTGTGATTCCGAGCGTGGTTGTTTCCCTGTAGCGGGTGTTGGTCTCTTGCCAAGGGCTGCAGCTATCCTTCCGCTCTCTTCTCTGAACTGAAAGTAGTGGGCTGTACTTTCAACACGATTGACATCAGGTCCAGGTACGCCCTGCGAGTTATTCGTGTATTGTAGGTTGGCTGGTGGTAATGTCGCCCGCATACCGCCTCCCACGGCCGAAACTGGTATTACAACACCTGCCGGGCCGGGGCAAGTAATGATAATGCTAATTAAGGTTGATATCTCTGCAGCACTATAACTTGACATTTTTTTAATGACATCATCGCCCTTATTTCTTCTCATTCTTTTGATGCGTGTAGGTCATGTTATGGATATTTTTACCTCAATTTCTGCATATGGCACCTTTAAGGTTATTACATCAACTAATGTTGAGATAGACTTTAATCTTGTTGTAATGTTATCAAAAATAAAAAAATGCACAAATTTAAACATGACTGAAAAACAGTTATTGTGGGTTGTGTGGTGAAATTACCATTCAATCTGTTCCTTGATTTTCTGTGTTTGTTGTGATGAGATGTCCAAGTCTCTCATCCTTTGCAATATTTTTTTTCTCTGCCTTGTAATAGATTTGAAGACTAAAACACATAGCTGAAATACAGAAAGAGAGTATTTCTTCTATTACTGTATACTTTCACACTTCGACAAAATATTCAGCTTCATTGAACACATTTTGCAGTATTTTTAGAAGAATAAAATTAACATTTGCTAAACATTTACTTAGACCATCCAATATGTAGATGAGTTTATGTTTATTAGAACAAATTTGGAGAAATTTAACATTGCATCACTTTCTCTCTAATTATCTGCAGGAAATAGGTGCCTTCGGAATGAGAGTCCAAATAGCTGATAAAAAAATCCCAATCCACACAACACCAGTCCATCCATAATGGTCTTATAAAGTGAAAAGCTGCATGTTTATAAGAAATCCCCACTCAATCTGGAGGATACATTGTTAAGCAAGCATTGTAATCACTGATTTATATATATAACTGGATCGTTCATTGCGTTCTAAACTGCCAACAGACAGTGAAGCCACCATAAGTGTTCGATCCGCCGTCTTACTAATCCCTACCAGCAGAGAGCACCATTGAGTTACATTCAAAACGCTTGTCCTAAAATAACTCGATTTGAAGTCAATCAGTCAAACGGGACTCGTTTTTATGTTATGTGTAATAAAGTAATGTTTACTTCAGATGTTATCTGCAGTGTTTACA
Source organism: Carassius auratus (assembly GCF_003368295.1). Classification (NCBI taxonomy): domain Eukaryota; kingdom Metazoa; phylum Chordata; class Actinopteri; order Cypriniformes; family Cyprinidae; genus Carassius; species Carassius auratus. Next base: position 621,785 of record NC_039265.1, read on the forward strand.
GTCTTTTGGGGCAGGATAAGGGATATATTTAAATCGTTGTGTTTGAGTTTGTAAAAGAGCCAGCCCGGTAGTAAACTTGAGGCTACTATCGGGTGGGATCTCCGCTGGGAAGTCCTCAACTTCATCATCGACCCTCCTTCTGGTGAAACTGCGGTGGAGGAATCAATCTCATGAATGTCAAACCCTTCTGGACTCCGGAGCCAAAGGTAATTTCATGGATTCTTCACTGGCATGTCACTTGAACATTCCTGTCCTCCCTGTGTCTCTCCCCATCCATGTCACTGCACTCAACGGCCAGGAACTGCCTCACGTCACTCACCATACTGAAACCATCACACTGCTCACGTCTGGAAACCATTGCAAAACCATATCCTTTTTTCTCATGGACTCCCCTGTTGCTCCCATTGTGTTAGGTCACCCCTGGTTATCCAAACATAATCCACGTGTGGAATGGGGTTCAAACACTGTCACATTGTGGAGTGAAAGTTGTCATGAGTCTTGTCTGGTTTCTGCTTGTCCTATTGTCCCTGTTTCTGTCTTTCAGAAGGAGAACATGGTGTTGCCAAATGTGCCCGTAGAGTATCTGGACCTGAAGGAAGTGTTCAGTAAGTCCCGTGCTGCTTCTCTTCCTCCACATCGTCCCTACGACTGTGCCATAGATTTAGTGTCAGGTAAGTCTCCGCCTAAGGGCAAGTTATACTCTCTGTCTATTCCTGAGAGGGAGGCCATGGAGAAATACATTTCTGATTCCTTAGCCTCTGGGTTCATCCGCCCTTTCTCTTCTCCAGCGGGGGCGGGATTCTTTTTTGTGGGTAAAAAGGATGGTTCTCTGCGACCTTGCATTGATTACCGAGAGCTGAACAACATCACGATAAAGAACACCTATCCATTACCACTCATGTCTTCAGCTTTCGAGAGGTTGCAGGGAGCATCCATATTCACAAAACTGGATTTACGTAATGCTTATCATTTGGTCCGCATCAGGAAGGGGGATGAATGGAAAACCGCCTTTAATACTCCTAGAGGGCACTTTGAATACTTGATGATGCCGTCCGGGCTCTCCAACTCACCCGGGGTTTTCCAAGCACTCGTGAATGACGTGTTGAGAGATATGGTAGATCAGTTTATATATGTTTACCTGGATGACATACTGATTTTTTCTTCATCTCTCCAGGAACAAGTTCAACATGTCAGAGGAGTGCTCCGGAGGTTACTTGAGAATGGGCTTTTTGTCAAGGCGGAGAAATGCGTATTCCATGCACAGTCTGTTCCCTTCCTAGGGTATATCGTCTCGTCCGAGGGAATACGTATGGACCCTGACAAAGTTAAGGCTGTGATAGATTGGCCATCTCCAGATTCAAGGCCCTACAGTGGTTTCTGGGGTTCGCCAATTTCTATCTGCGTTTCATTCGCAATTTCAGCCAACTAGCCTCACCTCTGACAGCCTTGACCTTGATTTTTGCTGGGAGAGTTAAGGTCCGAGGTTGTGCAGTGGGGTCATTGTTCTAATGTAGCTTGTCACCCAGGGATATGTAGAACTAATGGGTTGGTTAGACCACGATTCTGGTGGCCACGTATGGCTCGTGACATCCGTGATTTTGTTTTGGCTTGCTCAGTTTGCGCCAGTGGTAAGTCATCTAACCGACCTCCTGATGGGCTTCTTCAACCGCTGTCTGTCCCTTCGAGACCCTGGTCCCACATCGCTCTACATTTTGTTTCCGCCCTCCCGCCCTCTAATGGCATGATGGTCGTTTTGACCGTGTAACGGAAACGGGTCAATTTAGCTCAAAGGGAATAATTTAATAATTTAAAGGGAATTTGAACAGAATCACTGTTTCACGGCTGATCACTGAGACGCCCTGCGATTCACTGAACAAGCCGTTTAACATCAAATCTGCGCTTGATATTAATATCCAAAGTATAGTGAAAACACTATCAGTTAGCACAGTAACAAGATCGGCAGTTTAAGACATTAACTTGTAAGCACAAAACACAAGATACTTCTCTTTTCAATATGAGTAAGGCTTTATTAGATAAATCTAAGACATATAAACTAATCTAACACATAAACGCATGCACTCACACATTTACACAAGTTGCAGGAAGATCGAAAGTTAGGGAAAGATGAGTTTAAGAGAATGGAAATATGGAATCCCAAGTTTACAGCAATACGTTAAATTGCATAGACATGAACAACCATCAATCACTTAATTAACACTCGCATTGAGTTCCTCAATGGGGTTAAAATTATATTAGATACACCAGCACAAATGTCTGAGGGTACATTGCCTTGGTTTCCTGTGAAAGGGAGGCCCGTTGAAAGGAGTATCCCGGTGTCGCTGATTGGCTGGAAGTTCAGTAGTGGCTGAAGTGACGTCTTGGGAAGCCCGTGGTTGTTGGGCGTTGGCTGAAGGTGCAGAGTCGTGTGCACTGGTTGAAGTTGAACGGGCATCCGAGGTCAGGCGTCGGAGACTCGACGTTACAAAACTTAACTCAGAACACGAAACTCTCAAATGGAAAAGAAAATAAATAAAGTCTGAGGAGGCAAGGTTGTGTTCCTTCTCATCGTGGCTAAGTAGCAGCAGGCATGCAGGCTGAACCACGCTGCAACCGCGCTCAAAGAATAGTGATGATAAAAAACATGGCTAATAGCAGAAACACAGCTAGAGACTAAAAGCAAAGATTTTATGGTGTCCTAAGGATTTAAACTGGCCTGTTGGCCACACCTCAAATGTTGTCTTGACCAATCAGATATTGTGTCATTAAAGCATTGTAAATTACCTGTGAGAATCAGAATCGCAAGAACAAGCATCCAGGCACAAACAGACCCCTTCCGAGCCATCGAGTTCACTTTGTCATCAAAGTTAGGAGTGCAGTCAAACACTCTGACCGTCAGGTTCTGGATGGAGAAAAGTCCCTGCTGGTCTGATATATTAATCTCAAGGAGATGATCACCTGAAAACACATTGTTTTCTTTTACAAGACTCACGTTGTGCCTTCAGGAGGAAAAGAAAGATGTTAAAAGGAGAGTTACTGTCTTACTGTAAATATATAACTATAATTTTTTTATTAGTCTATGCATTAGGCTCCATTTATGTGATCAAAAATCATCATAATTTATGTAATAGTATTACAATTTAAAATAACTCTTTTCTATTGGAATATAGAGGTGCTGGTTATATAATTAGAATATCATCAAAAAGTTGATTTATTTCATCAATTCCACTCAAAAAGTGAAACCAGTAGGCCAAGATATCTAAAAATCCTTTCTTTGTATTGGGCTTAAGTAATATTCACATTTTCTGGAATTTGGGATTTTCCTTGGTTGTCAGTTATAATCATTAACATTAAAAGAATAAACATTTGAAATATATCAGTCTGTGTGTAATGAATGAATATAATATACAAGTTTCACTTTTTGAATGGAATTATTGAAATAAATAAACTTTTTGATGATATTCTAATTATATGACCAGCACCTGTATTTTAAAAGAAAGCCTTACTGATCTACTATTTAAGTTCTTCTTCTTCTGAAACAAATTTTATAATAAATTTTATCTCCTCTGGGTTGCTACATTTTTTCTAACTGATTGGAGTTACGTTTTTCTTTAAACTGATGATCACATTTTTATTGATGGGGTCAAAACTTATATATGATAATATAAAGAGAGTGTTGACTATCTTGGGAAAACATGCTAACTACGTTTGCTAATCATTTTAAAAACATGCTAATCATGCTAGCAACGTGCTAATCTAAACTTGCAAGCTTTTACAAATGCTTCAAACTTTCAGGAGGGGCTTTTTCAAGCCAACTTCAAAGTTTGTTCACAAAGTTTACTCATCTAGTTTATTCTAAGTTATAATGTAACAATTAATTTTCAGCATCTTTACTTCATTCTTCAGTGTCACATGATGCTTCAGTAATAATGTCAGTGAGCCCTATTGATGTGGAAAATGACAATGCATATGTTGCTTGGATGCGGACGGCCAAAGTATATTTTGGCCTTTATCAGTGGCGCACAAGATGCAATGACAATGTAAGTGTCATTGCATTATAATTTTTTGTTAGCCCTAGATGCAGCTCTACGACGTTCTTTCAAAATATTATGAAAAAAGAGAACATAATGTGGAGAAGATCTTGTTTACATCAAAACTGAAACCCAGCCATTCACACAGAACACATATTTCACACATTTTCTAGAGAGACATCTTCTATCACCATTGCAGACACGTCTTGCACAAGAGAGCCGTATGTTTAGAAAGCCATGTAAAAATAATGTAAGTTAAACTTTTAAGAAATGTTTCTCGAGACTTTATGGTGGGTTTTCCCCATACCACTGCCTCTCATGTTCTTAAATGAAAAATGTACTCTGTGTGATTGGCTTTCACACCTTAATATACATGCTTTGCTTTCACACCTTTGTATTACAACATGCATGCTTGGCTTTCACACCTTTGTATTAAAATATGCATGCATACATGATGCTGTTTTGTTTATAGTTGTTTAAACAACTTAATTCTAATTGGTTTATAAACATTATTTTAAATATTATTCACTTCACAGTCATGTATTCTAATGCTTTGAAAAAACGTGCATTAGTAATATTTAGTTTGATGCGCTCTCTTGTGGCCTCAGTAGATAATTCAAAAGCTTTTCTTCCTAACTAAAATTATGAGAGCACAACAGACTTCACTGATCAGAGCGAGAGTGTCGCGAAAAGTCACAAAAGAAGTGTGTTTTTGGTTGCCAGGGCAAGACAACCCTGCACAGATTACCAAAAAAAAAAAAAAAAAAACAGCATTAAGATGCAGGCTTGCATGACCTGACGCGCAACATTTCAGAAAATGTGCATTCACAAATGTTGCCTATTTTGATCCAAATATGGAAAGCACTTTTTAATTTAATAATATGAGGTTCTCTCTTGAGATATTTTGCCACACTTCTTCAATTAAGGATTGTTACATAGTGTATGGTGTTTCAATTTATCTGAACTTCTTTAACAGCATTAGCTCAATGATATACGTCTTCCTTCTGTTAGAATTTTCCTGCCTTGCTAAATGTTGGGCTCATGATCAATAAGTTCACCTCAATCTGATTCAGTAAAGTCAAACAGCAGACAGTGAACATAGACAGTAAAAGAAATGGACACAGCGACCCCATTGGAACTCAATTGAGACAAATGAAGCCCAGTTTTTGCGTTTTTTAGCACTTCCGTTTCTGACGCGCAGACTCAAACGAAGCTTGACGACGTCAGCAACCTGTCTGCCAGATGTAAATCTTCTAAGTGGCTGTGCGTGCAAACTGCCATCGTTAATCTTGCAGAGACGGCGAGCTTGAGCGGGGAGTTCTTTGGCGTGAATGAGCAGGAGTAAGTATTCTGATTAATTATTTTGTATAGTATTTTAAAATGTAACGCCAGTACGCCATATTAAGTTAATTGCCTGCGAGCTTCTCCTCCTGTCTGTACGGTAATGCGACAGAGAGCCGAGTGGTTATGACGCAATCGTTAGCCTATTTTTTACAAAAACTGTTTATACGGGGCCATAATGTAACATAGAAGGTAATGGAGCCCTTTATACATTGTCGTGTATCTTTAGAAATAAATAATGGACAAACGGAGTCTTTAAACGCCTCAGATGTAAAGTTATTCGCTGTCAAAGTGACGCCAAAATGAATGGGAGTCAATGGGAGTGCTAACGCAAGTGAAGTTCTGCTAAAAGATGGCAGCCCCCACCCGACTTCAACTTCCGGTCGAGTTCCTTGCCCCTTGACAGTGAAGCCTCGGAGACCCGCGCGCTGTCAGGCGGGAACAGAGGACTCCGCTTGGTCTTAAAGCCTCCCGCAAACATCCACGATCACAAATAGGCTAACAATGATTTTCGTAAAATAATGATTAATTATTAATTGACGATTTGTTATTATCATTATGGTCTTGTGAAAATAATAATATGGGCTGCGAGAAAATTATGAAGTGTAGTGCAGGCATGTTTCAGCCCAGTAACACACCGTTCCTCAGAGCCAAAACACAGAATTCTGTTCAGCTGGAAGGGGTTGGGTTTTGGATAGTTATTCATGGCTTGTGGGGTCGAGATAAAGGTGTGAATTGCTCTTTCATATGGATAGTGTCATGAGGCTTTCACTTGCTGAACCGGTTTATATAGGACTGTTGTTTTGGTTGTATTCACAGTGCTGGCTCTCTCCAATGAGAGAAATGCAACATTCACACATTACACTATTCCTTTTCGTTTAAAAACATTTCAAGCTTTCTGTAGATATATTTTTAATGTACCTATGTGAGACACCACGATATTATGTTAATTAAAAAATTATACATCATTATCATGAAAAAATTAAAGTGATGAGATGGCGCCTCCATGTCATTAATGCACATTAATAATTTTTGCACAAACACTTGAATATGAGCTTCTTATCACGAGTAAAATTCATGCCAACAGCCAACATATTTAGCTTGATCAGAAGGTTGACTGCAAGACACGAGCGGGATGTTAAGAGTTTGTCTGTTTCTTTTACTGATCATTTTCGAGTTAACGCATGATTTAAACAGATTCACACTCAAATGCTTTAGCAATAATGCATTCAAACAAATGTAATCTTACAGTGCTACATTATCAGTATGCTATCTGATTTTGAAATCTTGAAGTTAATCGATCTGTTTAGATAAAATAACTGACAAAGATGTTATTTTTATCACAAACAAAATTTTCACAGCAGAAAGCAGCAATTAAAGATGCTTACAATGTTATTAGTTTGGCATGTGATATAGGGAAAAAAGTTTACACATAGCTTAAGCCACTTTGAAATACTCCTGTTCTTTTTTAAATTATTATTATTATTTTATATGCTATGTTATGAACATAATATTTCAAACATACTGAAATACTTTATTCACTGGGTGAAGGCAGTATGGAGCCAGAAGAGTCTCAATAAAGATAAATGCACACACTACATTCACATATGCACACACAGGATTCATAGATGCACACACATGATTCATAAATACACACACAAGATGCACAAATGCGCACAAAATTCACAAATGCACACACAAAATTTAAAAAGCACAGAAGATTCACAAATGCATACAAAATTCAGAAATGCACACAAAAATCAGAAATACACACACAATTCAGAAATGCAAACAACATTTACAAATGCACTCAAGATTCACAAATGCACAGGACAAGATTCAGAAATGTATTTCTGATGCACACACACATATATCTTGATTCACAAACTGCTTGCGGTCTGTGAACTTCACTGCATTTGTGTGTGAATTTTGAGACTCCCCTGACTTGGCTCCACACACAAATGCTTTTTTTTAAACAGGGAATGATCAGCAACCAATCAGATATCTCCCTTCTTTTAGCCAATCACAAGAATGCACCCCACGTGGGGGATTGTTTACTTATAAGCCAATCACATGAACGTGTTCACACAGCAATTGTATTAAATTGTATGAAAATACAGATTTTTAGATTACAATTCAGGTTTATTTTTTATTATTTTTTACTAAATATAAATTTAAAAATGTCTCAATACATATAGCCCAGTGACTGCAGAAAAAAAGTTAACCATGGATTCATAAATTTGCAATAGGCAATTATTTCATTTTATTGAAATATTTTAATGAAAGTAAAAAAAAAAAAAATGTTTAAACCTTTTTGAATATTTAAATATATCTAAATATTCTTTTGGATGCAATATAGAAGTCACTTTAATTATAATATGCAGTACCTACATGAAGAGAGAGTCAGTGGTCCGCTGCGAGAGGAAAGTGGCTCTCTGGCTGCGAAAAGTGGGTCTCCGGCTGTCGTTCGCTTAGGAAAGTGAGTTGATCGCTGCGTGAGGACAGTGAATCGTTCGCTCAACTTCGCTGCTTGAGGAAAGTGAATCGTTCACTGAGGAAAGTGAGTCGCTCGCTGGGTGAGGAAAGTGAGTCGTTCGCTGCGTGACTCGTGAGGAAAGTGAATCGTTCGCTGAGGAAAGTGAGTCGCTCGCTGGGTGAGGAAAGTGAGTCGTTCGCTGCGTGACTCGTGAGGAAAGTGAATCGTTCGCTGAGGAAAGTGAGTCGCTCGCTGGGTGAGGAAAGTGAGTCGTTCGCTGCGTGACTCGTGAGGAAAGTGAATCGTTCGCTGAGGAAAGTGAGTCGCTCGCTGGGTGAGGAAAGTGAGTCGTTCGCTGCGTGACTCGTGAGGAAAGTGAATCGTTCGCTGAGGAAAGTGAGTCGCTCGCTGGGTGAGGAAAGTGAGTCGTTCGCTGCGTGACTCGTGAGGAAAGTGAGTCGCTCGCTGGGTGAGGAAAGTGAGTCGTTCGCTGCGTGACTCGTGAGGAAAGTGAGTCGTTCGCTGCGCAAAGTGGGTCGCCGGCTGTGTGAGGTAAGTGAGTCGTTCGCTGAGGAAAGTGAGTCGTTCGCTGCGTGAGGAAAGTGAGTAGTTCGCTGATTGGCTTATAAGTAAACAATCCCCCACGTGGGGTGCATTCTTGTGATTGGCTAAAACAAGGGAGATATCTGATTGGTTGCAGACCATTCCCTGTTTAAAAAAAGGCATTTGTGTGTCGAGCCAAGTCAGGGGAGTCTCAAAATTCACACACAAATGCAGTGAAGTTCACAGACCGCAAGCAGTTTGTAAATCAAGATATATGTGTGTGTGCATCAGAAATACATTTCTGAATCTTGTCCTGTGCATTTGTGAATCTTGAGTGCATTTGTAAATGTTGTTTGCATTTCTGAATTGTGTGTGTATTTCTGATTTTTGTGTGCATTTCTGAATTTTGTATGCATTTGTGAATCTTCTGTGCTTTTTAAATTTTGTGTGTGCATTTGTGAATTTTGTGTGCATTTGTGTATCCTGTGTGTGTATTTATGAATTATGTGTGTGCATGTATGAATCCTATGTGTGCGTATGTGACTGTAGTGTGTGCATTTATCTTTATTGAGACTCTTCTGGCTCCATAAGGCGGAGCGTGTTGCTGCCCACAGACTCTGCTGCGAATGAGAGAGATGTTTAACCTGACGAAACGAACATCCGCCAAAAATCAACCTGCAGCAATGCTGGTTCATCGACTCGCCAAGATTTACTTTTGTAGGTCACATGGCAGTAAATAATTCAATAATATGACCATGCAGTCAATACCGATATTTAATAAAAAACATTAAAACAAGCAGGGCTGTAAAATAAAACAATAAAAAACGCATGCCAGGTCTACACCAGCCACGAGTGGAACGATCCAACAAAAGACAACAGAACACAGTGATGGATACACTGGACACGATCCCCATCAGTGAACTGATGCTCGTTCTGTTTATGATGAAATGTTCTGACACTGCGTTCAGATGATTTGACCCACAAGACAAGACAAAGTAAATAAACAAACAATCTTGGGTGTATAGCCTGCTCATGATAATTATTTAAATAATCATATATTTAAAAATAATATAATTAATTTCATGAATATCAAGGAATATCAAGGACTTTTCTCAGGGTTAATCAATTTGACCTAATCAATATGTGCCCATTCATAAAATATGTGATATGTCACCTATTTATATCACAAAATATAGCATGCAAATATATTTATGATAATTCATAAAACTACTTGTACCTTCACTGCAGTACTCCTTGTAGTAGAGAAGGGTTGTTCCTGAACGATTCATTCATTTTGAATGGATCTTTAATATGACTTGGAAAGAAAGAGTTGTCTTGGGGAGTGTGATTGGTTCAGTCACATGTGCAGTCAATGCAGTCTGAGCCCGGAAAGAGAATTGATAAGTTTCTTCTTTCGGGTTGAGTTTGAGTCATTCCTTAATCACGTGACAGGCCCATAAACATAACAAATGCAGCCTGAGCTGAGCCGAAAAAGAATTGATTCGTTTTTTTTTTTTTTTTTTTTTTTTTACATTTTATTAATACCAAGGTAGCAAAGATAAAAGTAATAATATGAATGAGATTTCTCTAACCATGTTAGTTATTATGTATTCTGAATACAGAGTCCATACTTTTTTCCAATCATAATGATCAACCACATTCCTCCAATAAGTCACCACATATGGACTCTTACAAGCTCCTCTTGAAAAAGTGATCTAATCTTATCATTACGTGATGAAGGACATGACAAAAAGAATTGTTTTCCTACTGGGATTTCAAAAGGCTCTAAAGATAAAGTTCTGGATGATCTATGATTCCTTAAAAACATAACAGCTCCTTTAGGAATAGCGTCCATGGCAATGGAGAATTCTTTGGGAGTTATTGGAAAATTACATTTACATAAGAATTCTTTGTAACTTAAAATAAGACCTTCCGAATTAAATAACTGGGAAACAACCAAAAAACTAAATGACAAATATTTTCTCTAATATAAAAGGTCTTGATTGTTCCAAATGAAGTACCAGTGAGCGGTGTTTAAAAATGAATAACCATGCAAGTAATGGCTGTTTATAAAATTTAGATAAATTGTAAGGGATTCTAGCAATATTACGATTACAGATCAATAGGAAAGGAAGACCACCTAATTTGGAAAAGTAGTAATTGGGGACACAAAAACTGTCTAATCCAATTAATTTTGAAAGTGTTGTTCAAAGAAGAGAAATCAAGGAAATTTAACCAATCATAATCATATGTGTTCATTAATAAGTAGTCTTTATTACCATTGTTACAACATTCAGTGTGTAAAAAATAACCATCATGACAGAAATTCATACATTTCTTCATACATGTATGTGTTACTTAAGACAGAAAAAGGATGTAAATGTAAAAACTCTATTTATTAGTACTCAGCACAATGGTCAGAACATTGAACAATGATTGAGCAGTGCTGTGTATTCCGGTCAGTGTAGTAAACCCTCGTGATGGTGCTCGGTGATCCAGTGCTGAGTAAATAATCCGGGGACGAATACGACGACGACACGGGGAATCCAATCCAACTAAGTTTCTAAAACACTCTGTCTAGTGTTTTATAATTGAAAAAAACTATGCAGTGGTATGTTTACTTACTAAATAGTTTGTAGAAGCCTTCAATACTATTGGGAAATATATTTTCTTATATTTGGGGGGTGGGGGGTGTAGACATAGTCTCATAAAAATATTTGCAGGAGTCTCATTTTTCATTATATTTTATTCAGATTTGAAATAGAAACTCATGAGACATGTGGCTTTCAACCCATTACTTTTCTAGATTGCTCCAGGACTCATTTCATGTATTGTTATATCAAATAAAAAAATATTTGAGAGTGGTAAAAAAAAATTCAAGGCACTTCAGTGTCTATAACTTTTATTATTTTTGAGCATTATCAAATCTGGTTGATAAAAAGTGAAGCCCAAAGGGTCTTCTTTCTAAAGACACCACAATTATGTTTGTAACACACTGAAGTATGAAATTATTACAATTATAAGTTCAGACAGGAACCACTTTGGCAAGTTTACTTGAGTTTATTGAACACAATTTATCTTTGGTGGTATGGTTCCTTATGGGGGTTCTTGCTCCCAGAATAATTGAACATACAAGAGCTTTAACATTAACCCCCCGGAACCATGAATTTAGAAATACATAATAATTAAGACTTTAATAAAGTCTTTAAAGCAAACGGTGATAATCATGTAGATGTGGCAGTGGTACGTCTATCCTGTAGCCTGGTTATGAAGATGGGTGTCTCTCCGCAAAGAGGTCCATGCCAGCTAAGATTTTTGGAAGCCTTAGTGATCTGAAACAAACAAGACAACAGCCAGAAGGTGCCCAGTAATGTGCTCATGCATATAATGGGGAGGGAGGGAGGGTTGCGAGTCGTTGAGCATACTTACCGAGCAGTAGTGGCACGTATATATATGTCCCGTGTCTAATAGGAGAGAGGTGGTGATTGGAGCGATTTGACAGCTGACCGCATCAGCTGTTCACAGCCTTGCCTCCGTGGCCTGACTGAACTGACGCTGCGCTCGATTTCAGACAGGAACCACTTTGGCAAGTTTACTTGAGTTTATTGAACACAATTTATCTTTGGCTGTATGGTTCCTTATGGGGGTTCTTGCTCCCAGAATAATTGAACATACAAGAGCTTTAACATTAACCCCCAAAACATAATGAGAGTATTACGGCCTGAAGAAGAACCCCCAAAACCAACCTTGTTCCAGTCCTGCAAAGAGAAAAGACAGTGTTATTGAACAGGAGTTCGTCCCTCGCTTGAGGGATAACAGCGGCCCCCTCAGGTATCGCGGCAAGGGGTGATCTCCTCGAGAGAAAACAGCAGCCCCTTTTCCTTTATAATTATTATTATTTTTCATTTCCTTTCTCATGTCCTTCTCATTCAAGTTCTTCTCCATCTCCATTTAAGTAGCAGGGGTGTTCATCCTCTGCTGAAGGATGAACAGCAGTCCCCTGCAGCCATAGCAGCAAAGGGTGCTCTCTCCAGCTGGAGAGAACAGCAGGTCCCTTTCTTCTGGGGGGGAGTTCATCCCTCGCTTGAGGGATAACATCGGCCCCCTCAGGTATCGCGGCAAGGGGTAATCTCCCAGCAGGAGAAAACAGCAGCCCCTTTGAATTTATAAGTAATTTATTTATTTTTATTTTTATTTTTTTTCTTCTCCTCCACATTCAACTTCGTCATCTCCATTTAAGTAACAGGGGTGTTCATCCTCTGCTGTAGGATGAACAGCAGTCCCCTGCAGCCATAGCAGCAAAGGGTGCTTTCTCCAGCTGGAGAGAACAGCAGGTCCCTTTCTTCTGAGGGGGAGTTCGTCCCTCGCTTGAGGGATAACAGCGGCCCCCTCAGGTATCGCAGCAAGGGGTAATCTCCCAGCAGGAGAAAACAGCAGCCCCTTTTCCTTTAAAATTTTTTTTTTTTTTTTTTTTTTTTTTATCTTTTCAACTTTGCCTTCTCCATCTCCATTAACAAAACAGCAGCCCCCCCCCCTTTTTTTCTTTTTTTTTTAACGCAGCAGTGTGGGTTTTCTCTAAGCAGCAGTTCCTTCCTCATTCTTCTCATTCTCCATTCCTTCTAATTCGCTTCCTCATTCTCTCATCCTCCATCTCCTTCTCCTCCTTCTCCTTCCTTATTTCCTTCTTCTCATCCTCCTCCTCATCCTTATTATCCTCCTCATTTTCCATCTCCTCATCCTCTTCCTTATCCTTATTATCCTCCTCATTCTTCATTTCCTCCTCCTCATCCTCCTCTTCATTCTTCATCTCCTTCTCATCCTCCTCCTCATCCTCCTCCTCATTCTTCTCATCCTCTTCCTCATTCTTCTCATCCTCCTCCTCATTCTTCTCATCCTCCTCCTCCTCATTCTCCTTTTTCCCTTGCGGTCAGTGTCGTATTTTATTATTATTGAATGTACGTAGTACAAAATATCCACTGGTTATAACCAACGATATTTAGCTGTAGATCAGCTAAAAACATTACTCTGCTTCGGAAGCCTGTCCAAAAACGGTTCATGAGGAGAAACAGACATGTCTATAATCACATACTTATCAATATGAAGTAATAAAATCCACATTGTCAAATACGCAGGCGTTTCAGAACATTTTGTGAGCACAGATACTCAACACTACTTAATACGGTGCCATATATTTCAAGAATAAGGTCACTTGATTTTTATTTTATTTTTTTATTTTTTTGGATGACGTGACTCAATACAACAGCTGACTACATGAACGCTCTTACCTTCTAAACGCAGATTTGCGGCCATTTTTTGGACTGAAATGTTGAATAAACCCCGAAACACACGTGAATGTAGTCATGTGGTGAGTCTGGCCAATCGTGAACAGCTGTATTGCCATAGGCGCTCCAGCTGTCACTCGGGAGAAGTGTAGGCTGAATCAGCCGGCTGCTCTCGAACACTCTCGCGATACTTGATGGCACGCGTGACAGTCATGTGCGTCGGTGCAGTCTTAGTCAGACAATTCTACCCGGTATGCACTGCTTCAGTCAGATTTGCGATTGGTTTGCATTTTCGAACACACCTGATGCTCATCGAGTCAGCTGCTCAAGATCGGATGCAGCCAGTAATTCTCACTAATGATTCCCGATGGTTTCGGAGTATGGTTAGTCGTCGCCCTCTGTTTTCCAAGAAGGTACATCAGGGTTCTTATGGCCTTGAGTAAATCCAAGCACTTCCGAGACATTTAATTTTCCAGCACTTCAGACTGGGTAAATTACCAATTTTTTTTTTTTGCTGCAAAAATACTCTTACCTTAGTTAAGCACATGCACAGAAACCCAACGGACACCCTTACTTGTAAAACGTTTGGATTTTAAGGTGCATAAGCAATTCATTGTTCTAGACAAATCATCAAATTGCCAACAGGTTGCGCATTTGGCCCGGTACATCGCTTCGATGTCCTTACAATAATGATGTCCTTGGATTTTGTCCCAAAAACGATCAATGTTTGTGGGAGAATGACACAACATGTTCATACGTCCTTCGATATGTGATTTTTGTAGCATAACAAATGGTTAATCCATTCGGGATTTAATTTACAGACTTGCACATTTCCCTGATTGATGACTGACGATTCCACTGCATTTCACGGACTAGCCACAATTAATTCTTGTTTACATTATTCCGCTGTAGTGATGACGATGTTCGAGAGAGTCCAGTCCAGTGACATGATCTGACACGACTGTAGCATTCAACACTGTGTGTGATTATAAAATAGCAATAATACCTACCCTGCATATGATTGTATGCATTGCGGTCTTAGAATGTAGTTTAACTGAGCAGGGAATATTTATTTATTTATTTTTGCGTAATAGAGCACTCCACAGCAACAGGTGCAGACTCGAGCGGAGCTGCTTATAAAATGAACCATGGTTACCCATAAGAGCAAATATTAACTCAAATATGCGCATTTCCAGGCAATTATTGAATCCAAGCGCTTATACAATTAACCCTGAAAACACTGCATTAATTTTCAGCATTTTCGAGGATTCGACACCCGTACTATGACCCTGTATGACGGCGAATGTGACGCGTGTGAGCCAAAGAGTTTAGCCAAGCGTTTGATCAGGTGCGCGCTCAGTCAGCAGAGGCTCGCAGTTGAGCCGGCAAAAGCATTAATCCCTCCGATGCACAGCAGGACTAGCACGTGATTTTGGACAATATATAAACCTCACAAGCAAGCAGTCCCATATCTTGATAGCTTTAAACAAATATCTTCTTAGTGTGTGGAGTGGGGCGGGATCGCCGGCAGTCGGAAATAGGAGTAGCGAAGGGTGCTCTTTAAACAGCTGAAAATCAGCGTGCACCTGTAAAGCAGGAAGGCTTTTTTTTTTTTTTTGGTCAGACTTTAATTTAGGCAACAGCATATGTTTTAGCATTTATATGAGCAGAATTACGATCTGTACATGTAATATAAAGCACTTCATTGTGTTGAGCAACAGCAAATCGCGGATTAAACCCAGTGTGTTGTAGTTGTCAGAGATGTTTGATGAAGCATCCCTGAAGCAGCAGCCGTTAATATCGACAGCATTGACCAAAGATTAACAAGGCTCGTGGGTATATTAACTGTGTTACCGGTGTGGTAATATGATAGCATGCCTCACAACGTAACTGAACAATAGCCTTTCAATAAACAATGTCTGAAGCATGTTCGCCAAATAGCACTAGTTTGTAAATATGAAATACTTTGCTTAGCTTCGTGATGACGTCCAAAGATGAATTAAAGTTGAAATGGTCAGTTGTTCGTGGATGCTTTGGTTTGTTGAATATATAGCTTGTTCCAGCGAGGAGCAGATCTCGTGTAGGTTGTGATTCGGTCATATTAGTACACACTGACGATGAATCGCGTGCGAAAGTCTATATCAAGCTTACTTGTATAAATTCAGTCTGCTGCTTGACAAACAACACGGCGAATTCGCTTAAGTTCGCGACTGAAATCTGGTGAGATATTCTGTGGAAATCCTGCAAAACCTGATTTGACGCTTGTATGGAGATAGATTCGCCGTCTGATAGTTCCTGAGCAAAGGTTCTCGTGAGCAGTTTGAGCCTTGCGAGTCGTTGAGCATACTTACCGAGCAGTAGTGGCACGTATATATATGTCCCGTGTCTAATAGGAGAGAGGTGGTGATTGGAGCGATTTGACAGCTGACCGCATCAGCTGTTCACAGCCTTGCCTCCGTGGCCTGGCTGAACTGACGCTGCGCTCGATTTAGGTAGAGCACTTTGAGCTGTGAGTCCCATAATGGGGGGTCAGGTTAACAGGTTAATGGGTGCCCAAAACACGGGTTTGATCTTTGATACATGGAAGGCGGGATGGATTCTCCTGTACGTAGGAGGAAGTTTGAGTCGGACTGCCACCGGACTAATGATCTTGGTGACAGGAAATGGGCAGATGAATTTGGGAGCAAGTTTATTAGACACGGAGCAGAGAGGAATGTTCTTGGTTGAAAGCCACACTTTTTGACCAATGACGTATACGGGAGGCTTCGACCGGTGGTGATCGGCCTTGACCTTGGTGTACGCCCCCACTTGGAGAAGAGTCTCACGGGCTCTAGTCCAAGTGTGGTGACACCTTTGGACAAAGGTATAAGCGGAGGGAACCGCGACATTCGGATTCCGTACTAGCAAAAACTGGTGGCTGGTAACCTAAACTACATTCAAACAGAGCAAGGCCCGTGGATGACACTGGTAATGAATTGTGGGCGTACTCCACTATAGAAAGTTGTTGGCTCCAAAAGGAAGGATTCTTGGAAACAGAACATCGCAATGCTCTCTCTAGATCTTGGTTGGCTCTCTCCATTTGACTATTGCTTTGGGGATGAAACCCCGAAGAGAGACTGACAGTCACCCCCAATAACTTACAAAATTCTTGCCAAAATTTGGACACAAATTGGGGTCCCTGTCAGAAACCACGTCCATAGGGAGGCCATGTAAGCGAAAGACGTGATCTACGACAGCAACCTCTGTCTCCTTGGCTGAGGGTAAGTTGGGCAAGGGGATAAAAAAGGCTGCCTTCGAGAACCAGTCCACGACAGTCAAAACGACCGTCTTGCCCTGGGAGGGCGGTAATAAAATCTAGCGCAATTTGGGACCAGAGTCTCGAAGGGACTGACAGCGGTTGGAGTAACCCATCTGGGGGTCGAATGGAAGTCTTACCAGTGGCACGAACCGAGCAAGCCAAAACAAAACTGCGGATGTTGCGAGCCATTAATGGCCACCAGAATCGTTGCTTCACCAAAAAACTGGTACAATTTACTCCTGGATGACACGCTATACTGGAACAATGACCCCACTGAATGATGTCAGACCGATACTCCTCTGGCACAAACACCCGGTTCGGTGGGCAATTGGGTGGAGGCATTACCCCTTCTAAGGCCTTCATAACCTTCGATTTGACCTCCCATCTGAGAGTGGAGACCACTAACGTCTCGGGTAAAATACACTCAGGAGTAGACGGGCGTTCGGAATTGGTCAAAAATAGGAGAAAAAGAATCGGGTTTGATGTTTTTGGAACCCGGGCGGTACGAAAGAGAAAAGTCAAAAGGTCCAAAAGAAAAGTGCCCACCGAGCCTGCCTAGAGTTGAGGCTTTTTAGCAGTTCTAATATATTCTAGGTTCTTGTGATCGGTCCAAACGATAAAATGTACCCCTGAACCTTCTAACCAGTGACGCCATTCCTCCAGTGCTAACTTGACTGCCAACAACTCTGTTACCAATGTCATAGTTACGTTCGGCAGGTGACAAACACGCAAGGATGCATCTTGTCATCTGTGGCAGAACATTGGGAAAGAACTACTCCTACCGCCACCTCTAACGCGTCGACCTCCACCACGAACTGACGTGATGGATCAGGAGCAACGAGGATGGGAGCCGAAACGAAACGGCTCTTAAGTTTGGCAAATACAGCTTCCGCTGTATCAGACCACCTGAACATCGTTCTGGGGGAGGTCAAGGCAGTCAGAGGCGCGACTAGTTGGCTAAGGTTACGAATAAAACGCCGATAAAAATTGGCAAATCCCAGAAACCTCTGTAGGGCCTTTCGGGAATCTGGACTTGGTCAATCTATCACAGCCTTTACCTTGTC
Source organism: Carassius auratus (assembly GCF_003368295.1). NCBI lineage: Eukaryota > Metazoa > Chordata > Actinopteri > Cypriniformes > Cyprinidae > Carassius > Carassius auratus. Next base: position 639,817 of record NC_039265.1, read on the forward strand.
AGGATCCATACGCATTCCCTCAGACGAGACGATGTACCCTAGAAAGGGAAAAGATTGTGCATAAAAAACACATTTCTCCGCCTTGACAAAAAGCCCATTCTCTAGCAACCTCTGAAGCACTCGTCTGAGTGCTGAACGGGTTCCTGGAGAGAAGACGAAAAGATCAATATGTCATCCAGGTAAACATATATGAATTGGTCAACCGTATCTCTCAGCACGTCATTGACGAGTGCCTGGAAGACCGCTGGCGAGTTGGATAGCCTGAAAGGCATAACCAAGTATTCAAAGCGCCCCCTAGGGGTATTAAATGCAGTCTTCCATTCATCACCCTTCCTTATGTGAACCAAATGATAAGCGTTACATAAATCAAATTTTGTGAAGATGGATACTCCCTGTAATCGCTCGAAAGCTGAAGACATCAACGGTAAAGGATAAGTATTCTTTACCGTGATGTTGTTCAACCCTCGGTAATCAATGCACCATCGCAGAGGTCCATCCTTCTTCCCCACAAAAAAGAACCCCGCCCCCGCTGGAGATGAGGAAGGTCTAATGAATTTGGATGCTAGAGAATCAGAAATATATTTCTCCATAGCCTCCCTCTCTGGAACAGAAAGTGAATATAACTTGCCCTTAGGCGGAGACTCTATGGTCTATGGCACAGTCGTAGGGACGATGTGGAGGAAGAGAAGCAAGGTAATGGTTCAGTTCCACTCGTAGTGCTAACTCGATAAGTCCATTGAGACTGGTAGGAAGGTCCAGCATATAAATCTCCTAGTCTGGCCGCCTCCCTACTCGCCCCCGCACGATCGAAGACCCTCTTCATATCCTCGGAGAGTGCCTGGAACGAAGCGCAGCCTGGGTCTTGATTCTCCCACACTGCCGTTCCCCAGAGAGCTGCCTTGCCCGATAACAGTGTCAACACAAATGCCACTTTGGACTGTTCCTGATCGAACATCTGTGGCTGTAATGCAAAGTGCATAGAACATCGGGTCAAAGATGCTCTGCAAAACTCTGGTTCACCTACATATCCTTCCGGTGTACGCAGTCTCGGTTCTCACCGCGGCTCTGGTAGAGAGAGTTAAACTGGCGGTGTGGGTGGCGCAGTGGGAACTCTTAGCTGTTGTATTTGTTGGGTGTGCTCGGACACCTGCGTCACAAGCGCTTGGACCGCCCGTCCTGTGATAGAGATGTTCTCCTCTTGGGTGTCCATTCTTGCGATGCTTCGAGCCGCGAACTCGTCCAAAGTCGTAGCGCCTGCTACATCCATAATGGGTCAGATCGTTCTGTTACGTAAGACAGAAACAGGATGTAAATGCAAAAACGCTATTTATTAGTACTCAGCACATTGGTCAGAACATTGAACAATGATGATCTCAGCACAGCAGAACAGGCGGGCGGACAATTTGAGACAAGAAATGCAGTAACTGTAAGAGTAAATAATAATTATAATAATGAAGATAATGATGATAATAATAATGATTATGCACCCGTTTGTAAGGAAGCGTGTAAATTAATTTCTCTTTCAAATGCTGTCACGAATGATAGGTTTAAGCCCTTTATACAGTCTTTTTATTATCATCATTATTATTATTATTATTATTATTAAACAATACAAACATTAAAACATTAAGGCAGTACACTTAAAAACATAAAGACAAAAAATAAATAATAATAATAGTAATAATATACACACAGATTTGTTGCCAGGGTAACTCCAGTCAATGGTCAAAGCTTATGGGTCTGTCATGTGATTAAGGAATGACTCGAAAAATCCGAAGACTCATGAGATTGAGATGAACTAATAAATTTTCTTTCTGGCTCAGACTGCATTGGTTAACTCAAACCTGAAGACTTGTCAGATAAGAGCTAAGGTGAATTAATCATAGACTGAAGAAGTAAATAATGAATTCTTCTTTTCTGTTTATTATAGCATTATAGTTTTGTATTTTTTGTAGTGTGATAAATGTTTAGTAGATAGGAAGTAACACGTGAGATATTACTTATATTTGATAAAATGATTGAATTGACTCAAAATAAGATTTGTTCATTTTGCTGAACAAGACTCAAAGGTCTGTGTCTGTAAAATGATCCGAACTTCCCATCACTACCTTGTAGACTACTCATACTAAAACTGCTTTAATCAAGGGATAGTTTGTCATCATATTGTCAAATTGTGTCAAACTGAAGTTGCAAATCTATGAAATTCTTTCTACTGTTCAGCACAAAAGAAGATATTTTACAGAATGTTGCTAACCAAACAGTTAAATGTGCAATTTTAATTCAGGTATACCTTTTTATTTTAAAATTTTATAAATGATATATTTTCTTAATTCTATTTATTATTTATTAAAATATTTGTATTTAGCTTAACACTTAATAGCCTGTTGAGGCAGCTTAATGGCTGTTCTATGATCTGCACTATGTTCAATCACATTAAGACAAATGGATTTTTTTTTTCGTTTCATATTCAAGAGATTGAGCTAGATGCAGTTTGCATTGAATGTTCTTCAACTTTAGTGCATCATCAATTTGTTTACTGATCTGTTGAAAGCAGTTATTTTGATGCCAAATGCTCTCCTCCTTTTCAAATTTCACACTGAAGCGGTGAATACAGCATATTTACCCACCGGCAACTATAGTTGCTGCACATGCAAATATGATTTTAAAAAATATAATAAAAAATGGGGAAAAAAGCAGAAAATGTTTAGATAGTGTCAGGGTTTTGCACTGACACTGTTTGCCTTGTGTTTTTGTTTCTTGTGTCTATGTCTTGTGTCAGCACATGGCCTTGTTCGCTTTCTTGGCCATGTGCTTCCTTAGCCCCTCCTCCTTGTTTCCTCTTTACCACACCCTCTTGTTAGCCATGTTTGTCAAATTGTACTCACCTCTCCTTCGTGTTTTCTCCCCATTTATACTGCCCCTTGACAACAAGACAAACAAAAATAAACAGATGTTCTTTTAACAGAGCATCAGAGGTACAAGCTGTAAAGGCACAGTCCTATTCTGGAAAAGAGGGTGGGATAAGCAGCTCAATTGCATTTAAAGGGTTAGTTCACCAACTTAATTATGGTGTTGCTGGGGTGAACCCCAATCAGAAGGACTCCATCATGCCCAGATCCAGCGGTGTGGGATTTCATGTCTATTCCACAGCGGAGCGGTGGGGGAGATTCCTAAAATGAACCACCCTACGTCAAAAGGGGAGTGAGGTGGGTGGTTTAGCACAATTATTCTGGTCCATGGCGGTAGGCATGGGGTACAATGATGAGGCACTTAAAGTCCTTTTAACGCCTACTTGAACAACCCTGTGCCTGAGTGGGAAATGGATGAGCTGGAGATCTTGGATTTTTGGACGTTCATAATGTACCTGCAACATCGATCTCAGTGGGATACCTCAGCCACACCTGTCTCTCCAGGTGTGATGGCCGACTCTAGACCGGTGTCTCCAGACAGGAGGACCTCCAGCCCAGCGCCACTGCACAAGGTGGTCGCCAGCCCAGCGCCACTGCACAAGATGGCTGCCAGCCCAGCACCACTACACAATATGGCCGCCAGCCCAGCGCCACTGCACTAGATGGCCGCCAGCCCAGCATCACTGCACAAGATGGCCACCAGCCCAGCATCACTGCACAAGATGGCTACCAGCCCAGCGCCACAGCATAAGGTGGTCGCCAGCCTAGAGCCACTGCACAAGATGGCCGCCAGCCCAGCACCACTGCGCAAGGTTGCCGCCATCCCAGCACCACTGCACAAGATGGCCGCCAGCCCAGAGCCAAAGCACAAGATGGCCGCCGGCCCAGCGCCTCTGCACAAGATGACAGCCACAGGTGACCCTCCAGAGTCGAGTCAGGTCCCCGTTGACCCTCCAGAGCCGAGTCAGGTCCCTGTTGACCCTCCAGAGTCACCATTTACACTACCACAGTTAGACCTCAGAAGTCAAGTCAAGTCACCAATGATCTTCATGGGCAAGGTCAAGTCACCGGTGTTCTTTATGAGCAAAGGCAAGTCACCGTTGATCTTCATGTGCAAAGTCAAGTCAATGTTGATCTTCATGAGCAAAGTCAAGTCACCGTTGATCGTGGTGGTCTTCTGCACCGCCCTGGTGGGCTACTGTCTCAACCACATGGTCCACCACACCGGTCCACCTCCCTCCTGGTCTCCTTGTGGTTGTTGTTTTGTTTTTTCACTTCCTGTCTCTGTTTCCCACTATGGACCTAGCCCTTCGTCCCTCCCCCTTATCCTCCGCCGGTCCACCTCCCTCCTGTTCTCCATCTGGTTGTTGTTTTGTTTTTTCACTTCCTGTTTCTGTTTCCTGCTATGGACCTGGCCCTCCGTCCCTCCCCCTTATCCTCCACCAGTCCACCTCCCTCCTGGTCTCTGTGTTCCTTGGTTTGTTTTGGGTTTGATGGAGCATCTGGTAGCTGCTCCTTAGAGGAGGGGGTAATGTCACAGTGTCTGGTCTGTGTTTCCCTGGGTGTCTATAGTGGTCTCATTTCCCTATAGGCACCCCACTGCAGGCACTACATTTCCCACAAAGCCTTGTCCCTTCATCACGGTTAATTGCACTCAACTGTCTCCACTTTCATTGTCTTCACCCATCTATATAAACTGGTCTGTTTTCTATCTTTGTCATGGAGTCCTTGTTTTCCGTCACCTGGCTTTCTCGTGTCCCCTAGTGTTTTTTTCTGTTTCTTGTTTTTGGACTGCTCTTCTTGTTATTGACCTCTTGCCTGTTTTTGGATTTGGATTTTGGATTCTCTGTCCCAGAGACCTTTTGTCTAAATTCATTTCCAAGGGGCTTTTAAAAATATCCATTTCCCACAAACAATGACCCCACCCCACAATGACTTTGGGCCCTGACCCGCAGAAGCCATCATCATCTCAATGATGAAAAGGAAGAAGAGATGGCCAGGTCCTTCAGAGGCCAGATCCCCCTCATTTAATTCTCGCAAATGCTTCCTTCTTTTATCTCTGTGCAATGGAATTTTGTCAGGCTGGGCACATCCTTCCCACTCATCATGTGCCAAGCAAATTACCACTGTGATAGTGCAGCCACTCACTCAAAAGAGCTCCTCTTCACATTTCCACAAATTTTCCTACCATGTTTGGCGACCTGCCACTCAAAAAACTCCAAGCTATCCTGGACTGGGTACGTTTACATGCAAACAAATAATCAATTTTTAATCAGATTGACGACTCAATCAGACTGAAAGGCTTTTCATGCTGCAACTGTGCAGCTGATTAGGACAACCTCCCACCAGCCCTTGTTTAAATTCTCATCCACAGGCAACCAATTTTGGAAACAGGGAGGGGCATTTTTACTGTGTGATAAATATGAACCGTATGGAAAAGCGGATTGAACACAAAATTGTGCATATACATTACAGAGGAAGTCCTCTTTTCAGATGAGAGCAAGTTTTGTATTTCATTTGGAAACCAAGGTCCTAAGTTCTTGAGGAAGGGTGGAGAAGCTCATAGCCCAAATTGCTTGAAGTCCAGTGTTAAGATTCCAGAGTCTATGATGATTTGGGGGGCATTTGCTGGTGTTGGTCCATTGTGTTTTTTAAAAACCAAACTCACTGAACCTGTTTACCAACAAATCTTGGAGTACTTCATGCTTCCGTCTGCTGACCAGCTTTTTTTTTTCCAACAGGATTTGGCACTGCATTTTGCCAAAAGCACCAAATGTTGGTCAAATGATCATGGAGTTACTGTGCTTGACTGGCCAGCAAACTCACCAGACCTAAAGCCCATGGAGAATCTATGGGGTATTGTCAAGAGAAAAATGAGAAACAAGAGACCAAACAATGGAGATGAGCTGAAGGCCACTGTCAAAGACACCTGGGCTTCCATACCACCTCAGCAGTCCCACAAACTGATCACCTCCATGCCACACTGAATAGATGCAATAAATAAATTAAAAGGAGCCCCTACAAAGGGGGCACTATAGGGGACACTGTCGTCGTGTCCCGTGTCTGAAGCATACATTGAAAAAACACCAACGAGACGGCCGGCGACAGCCTCTAATGTCACTACCGGCGCAACTGTAAACAGGCACTGGGAGAACACGTCATTCTCTTCTTCATCTTCACTGACTGTTCTGTTTGAAGCGTGCATCTGAATGAACTGGTTTCTGTCTATCATGGCGAATTCTAGCAAGCGTTCAGACAATGTGTGCATCCGTGTCGGCGTTATTTGACAACCGCTGACACACACAATCTTTGCGTCATTTGTTTGGGTGAAGGGCACGCATGTGATGTCTTTGAGGAGGCAAGCTCCGCTCTCGTTCGTCTCCTTTTCAGAGGAAAAAAAGGCACCCATCTGCTTCCCGTTGTTCAGGACCCACCTCTGTTTAGGCACAGAGGAGAATGAGTTTGTGAGAATTCCAGGTGGCACTGTCTGAATGGTTTAGAGAGGAACTTTCCCTTTCGCACTCATAATGGCGGCGGATGAGAGAGAGCCTCGGGAGGATGATGTTATATCTTTAACACTTTCTGATACTGAGGTTAGTGCTCTGCTGGGTTTTTACCCAGGAAAAGCAGGAGATTTTTAAGGAGGGTGTAGAAGCTGAGGGTGAGCCTTCTCAATTCTCCTGCCCTGCGTATGTAGAGCTGTTGGAGGTTATGGATCGCCCACTGCAAAGTTGAACTTGCCATGAAAGTGCGCTAACAAGTTGATGCCATGAGGCCGCCCTGATAAGTGTTATCTTTCTGACCATAGCCCTCCCGCTACTGTGAGCCTTCCATTTATCCCTGATCTCCATACAGAGATCAAAAATAAATGAAAGAGGCTGTTTTCTTCTCGCATCCATCGGTTTCAGCATAAGAGTTGTGCAAAAATGGCTATGAGAGGATGACCCCTTTAGAAAGAGCTTTCTTTCTGCGGGGGGGATATCCTCTCTTAATCTCCCTCTTTGTCATCTAAGCCCATCCAAGAAATACATCTTGCTTAAATGTCAAGGCATACGCAGCAGCAGGTCCATTATTACACATGATGGTGGTGTTTCAAGCATATCAGACTGATCTGCAAAGAGATCTGGATAGAGGTGAGGGCCTTTTTCCTGATCTGGTATCCGAGCTCCGACGCACCACGGATCTCCCTCCATGCTACCAAGCAGGCAGCCTCTGCCATGGGCAGGACTTTGGTGGCCATGGTGGTGGTGGAGAGACGTCTGTGGATGAACCTGGCAGACATCAGGAAGAAAGAAAAGCCTTTCTTCTCGATGCTCATGTTTTGCCTTCTGAACTTTTCAGTATTTCCATTGAGACAGTGATCAAGAATTTCAGGGAGACGAAGGTGCGCTCCGCTGCTTTCAGATCCTTCGTTCCACGAAGGCCCAGGTCTGAGCACAGAAACATAGGGGTCCTGCCCTGTCTCGATCTGAGGATCAAAGATGGGCAAAGAAGACTAGTGTCATGACTCACGTTCCTCCCCCACCTGCGGGTAGGGGTAAGAGGAATTGTGGGTTACGAGGAAGTAAGCAGAACCTAAGGGATGTGATCTAGATGAGGCAACATTCTCGTCTGAATCAGAGTGATACCGAGGTATCTACTCATTCTGTTTAGTGATTTTTTATTTCTGCTTTTATCCTCCCCTTCCTAATTCCCCTGTAACCACCAGCTCTCCACCTGTTCGAGGTTAGGTTGAAACCTCTCGCGTAACAGTCTCCTATGCTGGACCTATAATGTTTTGGTAGGTTCTATGTTCATAGCAACCACCCTACTCATGCTCTGGACTAAAAGGAGGCACCCCTTGAGTGGGGCTCCTGCACAGGAGGGTGGGTGAGTATATAATCCTTTCTGTATATACTTATGTGTATTAAATTTCTGGTGGTTATGTGTCTACTAATAAATTCTGTGACTTTACTTTGCAGTGCTCAGTTACAGTGTTTACTAAACACTCATCAGCACCGTCAGCACCACCATCCAGGTCACCATTAACATGGCTTCTTGTTCCGATATTTGGTGGCTGAGATCACAGGTTTTTGTGGGAGCCTCCTTGATCATCAGGCCTGGCAAAACATTGCAGGGAATTTCATGGATGTCCGGCCAGGTCACCCTGAAGGGTCTCCTGGCTGCTTAGTTGTGCTGTCGCATCTAGCGGGAGGTGAAGGTGGCAGTTACAGAAGTCTTCTTGTATATGCTGCCTCAGGTGATGCTCCCCTCGCCAGAGGTTTGTAAAATTTGACCTTGCCTCTCCCGTGCGGTTCAGCACCTCTGCGATGCTTAGGAACCTTTAGGTTCACATGCTAAGCTTTGTGTACTTTCTGAAAACCACATGGATGTTAGTGTGCACGTGAACACTTTGTGCACTTTCTAAAATCTATGTAAGTGTTAAGTGTGCATGCAAGACTCTGCGCACTTTCTGAAATCCTGTAAGTTAAGGGTCACGGCTCCGCCTCGTTCCCTTTCTTGAGATGAACAGACCTTGGTTCCTTGGGCTCCATTCAGCCAGTGTGTATTTGTATATACTCTTCAAGCATCGCTTCTCACAACATGAGGGGCTATTTGGGCAATTCTCATGGTAGTTTAGCAGCGCTCCCCTTTTCAAAGAAGGGTCGCCAATGAGCATGTTACTTGGAATTCGGAGTTCTCCTCTCATATGAGACTGAGTTCTATTTTTTTTTTTCAAGAGCGCTCCAGCATTATTTCCACAGATCAAGTTAATGACTCTCAAACATACTGTTTTGAGATGCACCTTTCCATGGATGAGCTGCTCTAACAGAGTGCCATGAGAGCCCCTTTAGAACATTATTTGAAAATCCATGCTATGGTAAGTGTCTTTGCACACTTTCTGAAATCCACACTATGGTAAGTTTGCACACTAGTATTCTGCGTTCTTTCTAAAATCCTATATCGTGAGGGCTTTGCGCGGTTGCCTCGTGCCTTTTCTTATGTTGGTAAAAGCCCCGTTCATCTTGGGCGCTACTCCACCTATGTATCCTCAGATACCTATCTAAACAGGGTGTTGCTACAGCTCCTTCTGTTGAGACAGCTCCTTCAGCAAGTTTATAAGAAAGCAAGCGGTAGCCCCTGTGTGACAGGCAAGACTTAGTATAAAATGCTAGGTTCTTTGCCGTATCCCTTTAAAGGAATCTTTCTGATTCCAAGCCTTCAGCTTTACCCCGGGGCCCGGGCCAAGGCCCTAAAAATTAAGATGGGTATGTAGCTTAGGCCTTTGGCCGTAAGGGGTACTGTTCCAGACAGCTGTCTAAATGTCCCAGGGGCAACTCCCATGGAAATGGTAGAGTTGGTACTTAGTGTTCTTATTAGGGAACGAGACACTGTGTCCTCTAGCTTCCTGCCATGCTTCGGACACAAGCTTCAGACAAAGAAGTGAATGACGTGTTCACCCGGTGCCAGTCACAGAGCTTGTGCAGACATCCACATCACTATACCTTTATTGTCACTGTTGTCATGTTTGATGTGTGTTGAGCATGTGCAGCATCAGGATATTTGCTAATATCATAAAACTACTCAGGTCCCCCGGTTATTTCTTACTTCTTTTTACCCCTGGGAAAAAAAACGAAAAAGCATGACCTTTACACATGATAGCATTTTTGTTTGTAGTTTTGTAAAGCTTTCCCACACTCTGCTGATTTGGCTTCTCATAAACATGAAAAACGAGATGCTCAAGTCGCATTCCACTCCTCGTGGCTCACCTTTGCAATGCAAAAATGCTTATGTGTGAATGGCAAAGAAATGTGTTTGGTGTTTCAGTCCACGTGTGAGATAGTTATGTTCAACATGCTTAAATTAGATTGTTTAAATCAGAAAAATAAAGACAATCAAGGAATAATCTACATAACACTCTTTTTATTCCATACCTGGCATGTTTCAACTTAAATATGAATGTCAGTTGATCACATTAGATTAACACTGTAAACCAGCAATCAGGTGTTTTGTTGAGTCTTAGCAGTAAACAACTAATTACATATTTTCATTTCCTGTTAGTAAGGCTTCCTGCTTTAACATTAGCCACTCCCATGGGTGTATATTTCAGTCTAGGTGTTGACAATAAACATAACATCTCTCATGTCTCAATTTTTGATTTGTTATTTTTGGTGCACTGAAAAATTATCTTATGTCCATCTTATTTTCCCTGTTGTTTTATCTGGCCAACAACACAAACCCTTAACATCATATTGAGCAAAACCCAATAGAATAGCAAATCTAAAATAATGGTCTAATATCAGTTCACACATTGCCTTATCAGAAAGTTCAGGATTTTTTACCCACCACGCAAATCATGCAAATATGTGCAAATACGCAATCCAGGGGCGCTGTGCGATTTCTCCAGAGTGGGAAGGAACGCGATTTCTACGGAACAACCCTCATATGTCCGCCTATGGTCACTCCAATTTCTTATCTCCGAAATGTTGAATAGATTAACAAGTGTCTTGTCACCTGTTCGACACAAGAGGGTAGTGTCACCTGTTTTTTTACATTCAATGACCTCCTCATATCATGTACACATATTTGCAATGTGCAATAATGTTGTTTTAACCAAGTGTGTGTTTTTAATACCATGCATGGTTCAAATATAACTATTGTGAATATCATGGAAAGTACATGTTGATAACATGTTGATAATGAAAAATTCACCATAATTCAACAGCCAACAATAAAATACAACAATGTAGTGGAGAGAACTGAGCTATAAAACACACAAAAACTCATGCAAACGGACAGACACAGTTATATATTATATAAGTAGTGTTTACGTTAGTAAATACTAGCTTAACCTTAACCCAGAACCTAACCCTATTTGTAACAGAATTATTATTTTTTTTTGTAAATTTTTACAACAACAATAATACTTATAAT
>NC_039265.1:655639-693139 GCF_003368295.1 Carassius auratus
TATACTTATTATTATTATTATTATTATTATTACTGTAATGTTATAACTTCAAAAAATGCTTAGAGAACATAGAAAAGTAACTTTCCTATAATTCTTGAAAAATGATATAATGGAATGTTCCCTTGTTGTTCAAACAAACAAACAAATAAAAAAAGTTTTTAACGTTTAAAAACTGAACGTCATTCAAAATTAAAATTTGTATAACATAATGGGAACATTAACACAACCTTCTTAAAACTTGTATTTTTTAGATGACATTTTGTCACTTTTGATCACAAAATTCACAAATTATAGTTTTGAAATGAAAAAAAAAAACATATATAAATAAAGAATGAATAGACATGCTGACAGAGGCATAAAGTATTCTCTATTCTTTTTCTATTGTTTGGACTTGTTTTATTTTAATTAAAAAGACCCTCTAACACCGTTCTCTATTCTTTGTCTAATATATTGACTTTTTAAATGTAAAATCACCTGGTTGATGAGAACGCCAAGGTTTTCACTCAAGTAAGATGCTTTGGTGTTGTAGGAAGTACTGCTTCTAAAACTTGATGTGACATTCGATTGCTGGTTGAAAATAGCATAGACAATGTTGTAAAAAAGGCTGAGCAGTGCTATAGTAAGCATGTGATGGGAATTATGACTGTCATTTTATTCTTACCCGTGAAAATCCTCTGTATGTACGTCTTGTGGAATTCTGAAAAAACATACACATCAGAAACATCCATCACAAAACAAAGACAATGACTGACACTCAGACATCTTGTTGTGGCTGTAAACACTCACCCTGTACACTGTGCCTTTCAACATCTGGTTGTTGTGGACAGACAATGAAGTCTGTGAAACGGCTTGCTGTCCTGTTTGCATCACCTGGAGATTCTGAAGCAAAATTGTCTTTTTAAGAAAATGTCTAGCAAACAGGATGCAGAATTTCAATTTAAGGAAGTGGAAATAAGATCTAATTTAAACACTTTCATATAAAACATATATATATATATATTTTCTGTTTGATTTACTCATGAACAATTTATCATAGAAACAACATACAGGCTATTTCCAGAAACATTATAGATGATATTAATAATAATAAATCTTTGAATCTTCTTGAATTTGCCTAATTGTCAAAGAACTTGAAGAGTTGTATTGTTACTCACAGTTTGTGTTGTGATCTTCTGGCTTGAGCCTACATTTTTAGTCACATTTACAAAGTTTACGTTGGAAGGAACAGTTTTGTGAAAACCCATACTGGAAGACACCTTCATGGAAACAAGATTGACATTAAAAGTCCTTCAAGGCAACAAATGTTAAAGTTTGATAGAAATACGAGCTGAACTTATCAGTTTTAATAAATACATAAAATAAATACACAAAACATATTTATTTATTTTTTTCTGTTTGATTTACTCATGAACAATTTATCATAGACACAACATACAAGCTATTTCCAGAAACATTATAGATGATATCAATAATAATAAATCTTTGAACTTCTTGAATTTGCCCAATTGTCAAAGAACTTGAAGAGCTGTATTGTTACTCACAGTTTGTGTTGTGACCTTCTGGCTTGAGCCTACATTTTTAGTCACATTTACAAGGTTTGCGTTGGAAGGAACCGTTTTGTGAAAACCCATACTGGAAGACACCTTCATGGAAACAAGATCGACATTAAAAGTTCTTCAAGGCAACAAATGTTAAAGTTTGATAGAAATATGAGCTGAACTTATAAATATTTTACACTAAGGTGTGGATTATTATCATTAATTAATGAATTAGGCACTAACGATGCTCAAAATGTTTACAGTATTTTTTAGAAATCTATAAACGTAATGTAATGCAATGTTTTGTATGCTATTTCACAGTATTAAATTAATACAACACTAATAACAAGTGTGTGTGCACGTGTCAAATTATACATTTTAGATCTATATTTTAACATTAACAAATGTTCTGTGCATTGTTCTTTCTTTTACTTGAGATAATGGTGACATAAAACCTTTACTGAAACCAGTCACTGTGTATTGTGTGATGGATTTACCACGCAGTCTGTTCCTGGATTTTCTGTATTTGATGTGATGAGATGACCGTGGCCATCATCAATCATAATCATTCTTTTCTCCGTCTTGCAGGAAATCAGGAGACTTATTAAGCACATTACTGAAATATAAAAAAAGAGAGTATTTCTTTTAAACTTGGATACTTAAACAAGGTTATCCGCCCCATAGAACATATTTTGAAGTGTTTAAATGAATAGTGAATGAAAATATATTCAAGCCAATGAAGATGTTTGAGTTTGTTTCTTTATCGGATTTGGAGTAATTTAGCATTGCATCACTGGTTTCAAATGAATGCTCTGCAGTGAATGGGTGCCGACAGAACGAGAGTCCAAACAGCTGATAAAAACACCACAATAATAATCCACACCACTCCAGTCTATCAGTAAATATCTTGTGAAGTGAAAATATGCATGTTTTTTTAAAAAAAACAAACCTATCATTAAAATGTTTTAACTGTTGCTTTATGCCAAAATAGTCCATACTCCATAACATTGCTCCCTCCAATACATTCTGATGGCACCCATTCACTGCAGAGGATCCACTGCTGAGCAAGTGATGAAATGTTCAGGTTTGTTCTGAAACGAACAACATCTTGGATGGCCTGAAGGTAAGTGAATTATTAGCAAATTGTTTTGATCCAGTTCTATTCCTTTAAATCAAGTGACTTAATTACCCAGATTTAACACAGAAAAACACACATTCTAATTGCATTGTGGCAAAACAAAACTACAGTAGTTATAGAGATCAAATAACAAAAAGAAGGTAAAGCGTTATGTGTCATTTAAAAAACAGGTTTCTACAGGTTTCCATGGCAAGCCTTGTTTTGTTTTAGCACACCTGTCATGGTTGGATTGACTTGTACAAAACGATAGGATTTCAGTATTATGAAACAGTTTGCATAATCCTTCATCACCTATCAATGCTCTTAATGTAATCCAAACATTAGAAATCCCCCTCTCACCTGTAAAAATCAGAATGGCAAGAACAACCATCCAGGCGGCACCTGGCCCCACCCGAGCCTGCGAGATCGTCCTCAGATGACAGTTAGGAGAGATAGAGCAGTCACACACCGTCACCGTCAGGTTCTGGACGGAGGAAAGTCCCTGCTGGTCTGATATTTTCATCTGGAGGAAGTGATGACCTGAATACACACCTTTTTCTTTTACAAGACTAACCGTTGTGCCTTTAGGAGAAAAATAGTGAAGATAACATGAGAGTTAGTATGTTTGGAATAATTAAGAGCTTTAATCCAGTAATATTATTAAATATTATTACATTTTAAACTGCAAATTTGTTTTTATTTTAATATATAGTAAATGTAATTTATTCCTGTGATCAAAGCTGCACAAGAAACAATTACTATCAATGTTTAAAATAGTTGTGCCGTTTAATATTTTTCTTTTAAACATTAAAAAAAAAAAAAATGTAATTATTGTAAACTTTTGGCCGTTGATGTAGGCACAGAAATCTTAATGAGGTCATGGAATAACGCTCAGGACATTATTTGCCCAAATTCAGCATAAAACGGTGTTAAAAATCCATTTGATTTTTGTGATGTTTTCCGAGTTACCTTGAGCTGGTTCAACCCTCCATTTGTCCTTAACATCTCCTAAAAGCTCATAGTAGAAAGGTGATCCGTATGGAGGAAAGTCCAGGTCTGTGGCTGTGATGTTGACCAGCGTGGGCTCTTTATCTATGCAGATGCTGACTTCGTTCCTCTCCAGAATTGGTAGGTTATCATTTTCATCAATCAGTTGAATGACCAGAGTTCCAGTGCCTGTCAGCGGAGGAACCCCTGCGATTGAAAACATTGAGGAAACAGAAATTAGAGTATAAAACATGACCAGAAGTACTGAGGAAGATAGATATTATAGATAGATTCACATGCAAGTAAACTAGATCAGTTGAACAATATATAAGCTACTAGGAGTCAAAGGTCATCTCGTAAAGCAACATAAATATTCATGCATCTCAAATTAAATTAATTTGTCTATAAAAGTAATTGTCTATATTATATCAGTAATGAGTACATTTAATGTCTTACCGTCATCCACAGCATACAGGGTTGCTGTATAGGTGCTGTTTATCACAAACGGTGACTCTCTATCCAGAACCTGAATTGTGGATACTTCTCCAGTCTTTGCATTAACAGTTATCCATTTATTTATATCTTCACCTTTAACAAATCTGAGATTCGAAGAAACACCAGTTTACTTTCAGTAAACTACAGTACCATTAGTGAAATGTACTGTATACAGTAATATTAGCTTCTCTTACGTAAATGTGTTTATGTGGCTTCCATCCATGTCTTTAGCGGTGAAGGTTGTAAGACTTGTTCCTGCATCTATGTTCTCAGCTACCGTCACATATTTAACATTGGGTGTGAACACCGGAGGGTCGTTGACATCTTCTACATAAATGGTCACTGGAATGCTGTTATAGAATTTTGCAGCACTCGTGCCAGAGATTGGGGGTATTTTGTTGAGCACCCACGTGGCATTCTGTACTTTATTTTTAATCTTACAGGAAAAGTAAGGAATTTCATTCTGCACGCTGATGGACAGATTGTGATTTGTTTGCTCCTCGTAGTCCGTTTGCTGAAATGAGAGAAAAAAAAAGAATCGACATTATAATGTATATAGAGATGTTTTAACATCTGTTCTGTGTTAAAATAGCTCCATCACAATTTGACACTTGGTCAGAACCCCTTTAGCGTCACTTTGAGCCTCGTCTCATGAAAATGCATATCAATAGCGCGATTTTGTTTTTGTATTTTACTGGCTATTTATATCCTGAAACTGACGTGTTTCACATGCATACACTGTTTTCGCGTGCATGTGATGGACACTTTTTTGGCATGCATTTTATATGTATTTTGGCGTAAATATAACACGCACCCACGCCACACCCGTGATCCTACCAATTGTATTTCATATGCACACCAAAGTAAATTTTTGCCATTATTTAACACCCAAAAAAGCATGTGTTACTCTGTTTTGCGCTTGAAAAGGGTGTATTTTTTTAAAAAAAAGAGAGCACGAAGGGAGAGGATTCTGGCAAAAAAACACCAACGATCTGCCTACCTTAACAACTGTTAAAATCCCTTCATTCGTAACAGGGTCCGTTTCTATTTTGAATATCTCTTTTTTATCTTCGGAGATTGTGTATTTGGCTTTCCAAGCATTTGAACCACGGACGTCTTTGTCTGTTACTTGCAGTCGCAGAACTTCAACCCCAGCTTCTCTCTCCTTGACCTTCCCTGGTCCCTGAAACATACGTCAAACATTTCAGTGGGTTTCAATGGAAAGTATGTCTAACTTGCCATTAAAAGCAATAATCAAGCATATCACAAGCACAATAACGGTTCCCTATGAAACTTACTGTTTTGCCAGAGAACTCTGGAAGATTGTTGTTATTGTCTGAAATATTGATTATCAGTGTACTTGTACTTGAGAGCTGTTTCTTTTCCCCTCTGTCCTTCGCTTCAATAAGGATTGTGTATTTCTGAGCTTTCTGAAAAAGATTCAGTTAGCAGAACATTTCTTAGATGAGAAAGGAGAAATATTTATAAAGCACAAAAAGCAAAACGTCTTGTCTTAATGGAATAACAGATGTATCAAAAAATAGTGCATAAAGAAATTAAGTTCATACCTCATAGTCCAAACACCCCTTAAAATAAATTGTCCCAGATTCTTTTCGCTGCTGAATATAAAATTCAACATTATCTGTCAGTGGTGTGACAGACTTGATTGTGAAATCAAATGTGCCATTGTCTGTACTTGAATCATCCTCATCGAAAGCCAGCACAGTCAGAACTTCTTTGGCTAGATGCATATTGAGAAAATGAAGTGTTACTTACACGTACTTGCACGTCCTTCATTATTCATAAACCCTAATGCTGTTTCAAACATGTACACTGTTATGCTTCCTGTGGAAATGTATGCTGTAAATATATAAATGATGATTCATACGACCATTTTTACGATCTAGTGGGAAACACAGCCCTGATCAATTATCACTGGTGTTTTGAACATAAGTCTTTTGGATCCACATGAGGGTGTGTAAATGATGAGAGAATTTCCATTTTTGGGTGAACTATCTTTTTAATAGTGATGGTAGTTGCAAAATGCACTAATTCTAATAATTAAAGAATGTTGACTTTCGTGTTATGAACCAACAAATATCAATGTGGACTGCATTAAAAGGAAGGTGAGTAAATAATGACAGAATGTTCTGTTTCGTGTCATAGAGTGGAGTAGTGAGGTGTAAACTATAATGATTACCTTGATCATGTGATTCGTCCACAGTCACTTCATAGACTGGCTTTTTAAATTTTGGTGCGTGGTCATTTACGTCCAATATTTTGATCTCAACCGAAAGTCTTGTATCCACTTTTTTATTTAATGCATCTATTGCTTCAAATGTCAACTGCAATTGAGTCCAGTGAATATCAATATACAGGCTTTTCTTGCAATGTATTTGAATTCAATTTTAAAATGATTTAAATGCTGTTATGCAAGCGATACCGCATTCTTAAAGAGAACTTACATGGAGAACTTTAGGGCCACTTTCATAGTCCACCTTTCTGTGTACATAAAAAACACCTGATGTATCAATGCTGAGGAGACCCTTCGGATCTTCATCCACACCTTGACCATGAAGATTGTAATTTACTAAAAAAGTCTTTTCGACTGCAGCCTGAAACACAAACAACAAATACACTAAAATATTCACATAATCATTATTAACCAGCAATTTAACATGTAATGTAAAAAATAATCTTCAAATAAGACTGAACGGATTGAGCTCTAGCTGAAAGCAGTGACTGTTATGATGCTGCTCACCGTGCCTATCGGAAATGGAAATGGACCTGGGTGTTCTTCCTCAATACTAAACGAATCAATGATCCATGCACGCTTCTGTCGTATCCTCCCGCTGTCAGCGCATACACACACGCTCCAGACAGACTGAGATGAAAGGACAAAAGTTAAGTCAATGTGTGAATCTGGCCATATCATAGAGAAGCATATGCGAAATAGCAGAGTTTAATGTGAACTGCAAAAAAATAAATAATTAAATTACAGCACTCATTATCTTATTTAATTTTCATGAAAATAATATGAAAAATAAAAATAAAAATATATATAGTAAAAGAATTTTGAAGAATGTTGGTTGATGGTAGCCATTGATATTGGACTGTTTGACTATTGACTTCCATACAATGGAAGTCAATGGCTACCAGCAACAAAATAATTTTGTAAAAAAAGTAAAAAGACAGAAAACTTATTGTCTTGTTTTTATTTATTTATTTTTTTCAGTGAAGATGATTTTAAATTTGAAATGTAGATCCTTTAAATTACTTTGAAAATGTGTTTTAAATATAAACATTTGCTGGGAAGGTTTTGATAAGGCAGTCAAGTTAATGCTCAGTTATTATCATAATCAGGTTAAATAGTTTTCACTGCACAGACGTATATTGTTTATGTTGATTTTATCACCAAAAGAGAGACGTAGCATAAAAATTCCTTATTTCGTAATGTCAGGGTGAAATCCCTTCATAGTCTGACAGGCATATTATTTTCATGTAACTTTAATTCACTCATTTGTTTTCCCACAGTGTAATGTGGTATGATCAGAGGTAAACAGACATTTAATTGATTACTGTACTTACACTTTTTAAGTATCTGTACTTTACTAGAGTATTATTTTTTTCTGAAAACACTTTAACTTTACTACTTTGGAAAGGCGAATATCGTTATTTTCATTCCACTACATTTCTATCAAGGTCCTCGAAGTAGACAGTCGTTATGTAGCAGCTTTGAACGTCAGTGCATGACTCATTTTTTTCTTCAGTAATGACTCTTAATGGGTTACGCAAAGTATTTCTTGAACACTGACCAGCTGCAAATGTAAATTTAATAAGAAGAAGTTATTGTGATATATATTAGACACAATATTGTCTGGTTTTGCAAAAGTATGTAAAGAAAAATACATACAGTGGTGCGCCGTCCTGCGTCGCATTGTTTAAGCAAATGCATTTGCACCATTACTGATTAATAATTATTACACACAGAGCAGCACACAAACATTTAAAAAAAGGAAAAATTACATTCTGCCGTGTAAATATTCGTAATATCCTCTTTTAAAGAGGATGGAAGATGAGACTCTGATTGGTTGATTGCTTAGATCGTTAAAATAGAGCCCAAGTAATGGAGTTGAATAATTCATCTCTGGGGATGTTTAACTAAAAACCTAATTTTATTTGATTGTGGAATGAGAGCACCAAGGTTGTAGTCCACATTGACAGACCACTGAAATCCACATACTGTATCTGCAGCACAGCTGCTGAAAATAAGACACAAATTATCCTTAAAATTGGAATAGATGTCAGTATTAGTTAATGACGTCAAAAGCTAATTAGTTACTGCTGACGGCAAAACTTTACAAGTTTAGGGCCAGTGCCAAATCAATATCTAGGCGTTTTCAGAAAACATGATATGTATTTTCTGGCCAGCATTCACAGTAATAAATCAAGTGTGATTTCTGTGATATTTATGTTTCTAAGAATGCTTGAGGACATATACGTTTCCAAACCACATCATACATTTTCTTATTGACATGTCAATCCTTAAGTCCTTAAATTAAGCTAACGACTGTGCAGATTGGAAATAATACTAAATATCATAATTAGATATTGCTATGCATTTTGACTCAATTAATTTAATTATTTATTATTTCTTAATACTAAGCATATATGTTACCCTGGAGCACAAAACCAGTCTGAAGTCACTGGGTTATATTTGTAGCAATAGCATTGTACAGGTCAAAATGAAAGATTTTTCTTTTATGCCAAAAATCATTAGAATATTAAGTAAAGCTCATGAAGATATATTTTTTTAATTTCCTACCACAAATATTTATTAAAACTTAATCAACTTAATTAATTTTGATCAATAATATTCATTGCTAAGAACTTCATTAGGACAACTTTAAAGGTGATTTTCTCATTATTTTGATTATTATTATTTTTTTGCACCCTCAGATTCCAGATTTTCAAATAGTTGTATCTGGGCCAGATATTGTCCGATCCTAACAAACCATACATCAATGGAAAGATTCTTTATTTAGCTTCCAGAAGACGTTCAAATCTAAATTTTGAAAAGTTGACACTTATGACCGGTTTTGTGGTCCAGAGTCACAAATGAGAATACACAGGTGCCTTAAGGCATGAGCTTACAATGCAAACAATTCTCAAAGTGCAAACTCATGTTCTTGTGTCATGACCCGAAAGATTTAGAGGAATGAAAGTCCCTTTCACCCACACCCCTAATGGCTGTAACATAAACCAAACTCAACAGAACTAATTCAAGCATTTCCTTCCTTTACAGTTCTTACGAACTAGTGCATGGCAAATAATCACATAAGTGAATCATTCATTAGAGAGCACATTCTGTAGCCCATTGTTTATAAAGCTGGCTTTATACTGATTGAAAGACTTGGTTCCTGCAACATAAACACCTGTTGTCTAGAAATATGAGCAGAGAAACATGAGGCTGTAGTGTATCACATCAAACAGAGCTTTAACTCACCAGCAGCAGGAGAAAGCTGACCGTAAGGATCCTCATGCTGAAGCAGATCATCCCTGAGACTGAGCTTTCCTCTGTGTCTTACAGTAATATAGGCTGCCCACACACGAGAGAGAGAGGGAGGGAGGGCATATTCAAATGACAGTGGGATGAAACTGGGGCCAGTGTTAACTAGTTTTTGCAAGTATTTTGAAAATAGATTTTACTTGTTATCTTGTCATTTTAATTTGATTCAAATTTGTAGTATTTAGTTGTTTTGTCCTTTTGTTTTTGTAATAAATATATATATATATATATATATATATATATATATATATATATATATTAGTTTTAGTTTTAGTTTGTATAGTTTCAGTCATTTTAATACTTCAACTTCAAAAGAAAATGAGAAATAGCTACCCTGACACCTAATTCAAATAAGCTTAAATATAAATATATGTTTTGTTAATGTTTATTTTATTGCATGTGATGAAAATGTGTCACCATTTTTGTTTTAGTTAACAATAATAACCCAATAGATGGGGCGCAATATGTAGCTAGTCATTTAGAAAAAAAGAGAGATTTCTACATTTTATTCCCTGTTCAGAAAGGCATGAATAATGACTTCAAAATGAATAATGAATGAATAATATGCAGAAGAAGAAAAGAAAAATATAGCCACAAATTAAGATTATTTTCCTCCATGTTAATTGTGGCAATGTTATACTAATTTGTTCCCTTGTTCTAATTTTGTTAAATTGTGGCCAAAAAAAAAGAAAAAAAGAAAGAAATTGCATATACAAATGAATTATAATTAATAATTATATAATTATAAATAAATGAACAAAAACAAACAAACAAACAACAACAGCAACAACAAAAACACCCAAATGTATTAGTTTTTCTCAAATTACTGAATATTTGTGGTTTGGTTCAAATCTTAAGTTAATTTAGCTTTTGTTTATGGTGAAATTAACTTGTAAAAGGCCAAAATATACAGAAATGGTGACATTGCGCCCTTGGTGAAAATATAAAAAGAAAGTATATATATATATATATTAGGGGTGTAACGGTTCACAAAATTCACGGTTCGGTTCGATACGATACACTGATGTCACGGTTCGGTTCGGTTCGGTTCGATACGTTTTAGATACAGCAAAATGTAAAAACATCTCAACTTTTCAGAATGCCGCAAGCGCACCGCGGGTCATGTGACAAGAACTAACCAATCAGCTTCATCCTTTCCCGTAACAACGTTGAGAGCTCAGCCAAGATGAAGGAAGCTACTGCTACTGCAAGCGATTTTTAGAGCTGCAAATCCATTTATCCTTCGCTGAAATTTCCGCGTCTCATGGAGAGAGCACGTCATTGTTGCTTAGCAAAGACAGACGCCTCATGAGCGCTTCTGCCCGAGCGCTTTGGAAAGGAGGAGAAAGACGCGCTTAGCGTTTTCCATGCGTTTTTAGGCACGATATGTGAACGGCCCCTAAGGCGCTCGCTCACTCAGCACGCGCTGAAGGCTCGTTGCAAAATGTCTAATGCATTTAACAGACCAGAAATATAAGATCCTAAAATAACCAACAGGTCTGGTGTTTGGGTTGGATTCCCTGTAAGCTATAGTGTCTAAATGCTGCAGGGATAGTTTGCTGCGTGCATGTTTCTCCTTTTTTTCGTCTTTTCCCAGATAGTACTGACGCATATATCCCAGATATTCCCGCTGGTTTTTTTTTTTTTTTTTTTTTTGTAATCCCGCTGGTGTACCCTGTCATGTTGCAGATGCGACATACCGTTGTTTTTTTATCCACCACTCTCTTGCCATCACCATTATAGCTTAAAGGGAATCCAAAGTGCACCCAAACACCAGACCTGTTGGTTATTGGAGGATCTTCTCATTTCTAGTCTGTTAAACGCATTGGCTATTTTGCAACGAGCCTTCAGCGCGTACTGAGTGAGCGAGCGCCTGCTGAGTAGCCTAACATAAACATATAAGATGGTGTTTTTTTCTTCTTCGGGAGTGTCAGGGGCGTTGCCTGTTACGTTGTTTGGGTTATTGGGCTACCTTGTTGAACGCATATCATTATATTTCTTTCTCTCTCTTTTTTTTTTTTTTCAAATATAATTAATTACTCCAACGAACCGTTCGGTATACATAATGCATACCGCGTACCGAACCGAAAGCGTCGTACCGAACGGTTCAATACGAATACGCGTATCGTTACACCCCTAATATATATATATATATATATATATATATATATATATATATATATATATTAAAATACCTAAACACATATATTTTCACAATATATTTTCTGTTAGGTTCAGTCAGTGATGTTAAAAAATGTACATTCTGCACATGCAAATAATAATATTCAAATTATGTTAATATTGTTTATGTCAACACTCTTTAAACAAAAAATGTTTCTTAGAATTTTGTATTAGATTCTCGAAAAGACCAATATAAAAAAAATGCACTTAAAATAAATGACACAGTTATTTCTGTCACGGGTTGCCAGGTAAGGAGCTTGAAGGAGTACGAAGGTGGCAGAACAGGAATATAACCAAATTAGGGCAGACAAGAGCTAAACAGAAAAAAATAAAACGTGACAATTTTTTTTTTTTTTCAGTGTCCTCACTTTTAGACAGCATTTATTTTACACACAGGTAGCATTATTTGTGTAATATATATGATATATGATACTATAATATTCTGTGGTATATTAATTCATTCAATTAAGTAAAACATCCAGTTGTTGCCTACTGCAAATGGTGAAATGACAAATTATGTAAAGCAGAATTATTTATAGTCTTTGGCAATGGTGTTGAACAGTAAATGATGATAAATATTCTGACTAAAGACACACCTAATTTCCAATAACGACAGCAGATATCATCAGAGGGTGGTATCAAAGTGTTTTCCTGCCAGCTTTACAGAACAGGCTGGGCAAGTTGGCACACGTCAAGGCGTTATCTATATATTTTCTCTTAGCAGTCCTTATTTGATCCCCACTAGTGGATATTGGTAGAAAAAATAAATAAAATAAAAAGGAACAAATACACACTAAAAATGCTGGGTTCAATATAACCCAATCGCTGGGTTTGTCCATATCTTACCCAGCACATAGTTGTATTTAACCCAAATTTCTTTGGAGTGTATGAATTTCTAATATGGTACTGGGCTGCGCTTCCCAAAAGCATCGTAAGCAGTGTTTGGCTTATTACTTAAAAAAAAAAAAGTTATTAGTTATTAGTTACTAGTTACTTGGTGGTGGTGCTTAAGATATTGTTTGTCATTTAGTGTTTAGTGTCATTTAGTTAGTTCTATATATACAAAAAATAATAATAATACCTTTAATTCTACTACTAAAAACAATCTAAAATTAACACTAAGTATTAATGAGCTGCTAAATTCATTAATATTAATCAGGTTGTCTGTGTTCACTCGAATTGATTTGCTGAAATCAAAACAGGGATGATAATAGGTGAGCATCAGCCAATGAGATTGCCTTTTGCGCATTCGTTCCACCCACTAGCGGAAAATCTGCCATTTCTTTAAAGCTGAAGAATTCCGAAGGAACTCCATTATTTATTTTACAGGAAAATACAACAAAGAATATCTTTTACATGTAGCGCATCAATTCTGCATGGTACAGTATATAAAACTCTCTAGCTCAGTGTCTTTCTTAGCGTTTGTGTGAGACAAAGTGATGGCGAGTCAAGCGCCTTCACACTTGAGTTTACGGTTTGTCAAATAAAGGTGTGCTGCACATCCATTCAGATGAACTGACATGTAAATTGATATAAATTATAATAGTGTTGTAGTACATTATAGTAATGCCACATTTTATTGTCAGTAATGGCGTTGTAACGGGGGAAGCAGTTATTCTTTTAATTACTTGTTACTGAAAAAAAGAACATTGTTAGCCATGCCATTTATTTATAACACAGTTATTCCCATCACTGATCATAAGCCTAAATTGATTGCAGCTCTGTTGAATTCAAAGGGTCTTTGAAAACAACAGGGGAAATGCAGCCCTACGGTACTTTCTGTATTCAGTGTGCAGTTTATTAATATTGGAACACAATATTATATGAGTCTGGATTTACAAATAAACTGTAAATAGTGTGATGTTTGTCATTCTATAGTGGTGCTTAAGCTCCCAGCATGCATTACCATTTTTCACTATTTGCTAGTTATATAGGCCTAATCTTATTGTTTTCCTCATCCTTTTGCCCCAACTCCATTTCTCTATTTTTAGTTCTATATAAAAAATAAAATGATATTAAAAAAAATAAAATAAAAAAAGCTGTTAAAAGTTAGGTTTGAGTAAATGTTAAATTAGAATTGGATGATTGAGTTAACACACGTTCTGTACTGTAATTGAACTTCCATGAACTTGAAGGTTTTTTTTATTTATTTTTTCACACTCATTCACACCTATTTTTTTTATTTTTCCACAGAATCTAGGTTTAGACTTTCACCAACAGTGTCACGCAATCTCAAACAAAAACCTAACATTTAAAACTATGCATGACTAATGTGGATAAACCAACAACACCTGAATGTGTTGCAATAAAGGATGCAGTATCATTGTGGTGTGGTGATGTGCTGTGGTAAAGGGAAGGGCTTCCTAAAAATGTAATCCGTAATATACAAATTAGAAATTGATAAACCAACTAATCATAAAAAAAGAGCAACAAACTAGTCAAAACTATTTTACTAAATGCATATACTTTGTTTGTTTGTGGCGTTTAGGAATATGTTATAGGTTTCAGGAAAATTAGGTTATTAGGTTCTCACTCTAATACTTCTATAATAAATCAGCAGAAATGATGCTGTAGTGGATCTGACCCGAATCAGCCAAATTAAAGAGTCGATCAGGACTGTGGTTGAAACACGAGCCGAATTCCTCAGTAAGGCAACAGGAAGTCATAAAACATTCTGTGCCACAAGTCCCAAGCAAGATAACCAACCAACCAACGCTTTCACAGAACAGCTTTCTACAGTAACACCACTAGAACAATTATTGACAATTTCAATTCGGAGAAGAGATTGTCAAATTTGGGGCAAGTAATTGAGATGCGACGCCGGACATCACATGTAAACCCATGAGAGGAATAACCCCCCCACCCCCACCCCCACCCCACCTTGCAGAACCAGACTGAAATTCCTAAGGGGGGCCTTTGAAACTCTGTGCCAGGTTGCATGAAACTCCTTAAGTGAGGGTTTCCCTGAGGGAGAAAAAATCCCTGAGGTAAGGGATTTCATTAAGAGCGTTGCAAGAAAGCTCTTAACTGTCACCCTTACCTGAGTGTTTATACTAAGCGTTTCACAGTAATTTCTGACAACATACGACAAAGATCGCCGCGGTTGCTATAGTTACTACCTCTAACAGTAAACAGAACATAACGAACCACAAAACCAAACCCTTACTAAAACCACACTTGTATTAATATATTTGTGCTATGGAGAGTACAATCATAACAGAAAACATAAACCAAACTGGACAGAGAACAAAAAGGCAATTATTGTTTTCGTAAGTGGTTATAATAATAATAATAATAATAATACTTTTCAGCCTTTCATCAACCATTCATCGTCTCCAAGGGATTGTTACGATCATTAAAAACACACCTTGGTATTTCCTCCTCTTCAATTAACACTAAATCAGCTACGTATTTTGAGTTTAAGTTGACTTAAGGAAGCTGTTTTGGTCCCTTAAATTTATTAAGGTGAAATGGTCACTAAGGACTTTGCAGCAACGCTTAAGGGAACACTTAGATAATTAAGGGGAAAAACTTAATAACAGCCTTAAGTTCCTTAAGGAAACCCTTAGGGTACCCTTAACCTTATATCTAAGGGATGTCTTAGCTTAAGGAGTTTCATGTAACTGGGCACTGGTCTCCACAGAACATATTTATGTCAGAGAAATGGCAAAGAATATCTGTCCATTGCTTAACTCCATATTCATTTATATGTAACCCACACATTTGACTATCATGTTATAATCACTTATTTTGTATGTCTTTTAATAACTATGGGATGGCTTAAGGATACATAATAATGTTTGGTATGTTTGTGATTGAATCTGCTTGCTTGAAACAGTTCTGACCATTAGTTATTTGTCAAATGTATCATATTCTTGTTATAGTAATCATGTCCAAAATTATACCCTTCAAGAGCGGGAAAATTCGGACCACATGCTTGATAAGATAACATATGATTTATGATACCCCCGAGCCAAGACAATATCTGATTGGTCAAGACAACATTTGAGGTGTGGCCAACAGGCCGGTTTAAATACTTAGGACACCATAAAATCTTGCTTTTAGTTTTAGCTTTGCTTCTGTTATCAGTCATGCCAGTTTTTGTGTATGCTTTTAGCTTTTAGCTTTTGTTAAGCTTTTGCTATCAGTCATGTCAGATTTTAGCTTTTAGCTTTGCTTCTTAGCTTTTGCTTTTAGCCATGCTTTTAGTCATCACTGTTCTTTGAGCGCGGTTCCAGCGTGCTTCGGCCTGCCTGCTGCTACTTAGCCACGATGAGAAGAAACACCACCTAGTCTCGTCAAACTTTAATTCTTTTCTTTTCCGTTTGAGAGTTTCGTGTTCTGAGTTAAGTTTTGTAACGTCGAGTCTCCGAGTCTGACCTCGACTGCCCGTTCAACTTCAACCAGCGCACACAACTCTGCATCATCAGCCAACGCCCAACCACAGGCTTCCCAAGACGTCACTTCAGTGACTACTGGACTTCCAGCCGATCAGCGACATTGGGAAACCCCCTTTCAGCAACAACAAAGGGGACTCCCTTTACACAGGAGATGCAAGTAACTTTACCTCCAGACTGTGACCTTTACTGGTGTACTGTATCTAATATAATTTTAACCTCATTGAGGAACTCAATGCGAGGGTTAATTACGTGATTGATGGTTGTTCATGTCTATACAATTTAACGTATTGCTGTTACCTTGGGATTCCATATTTCCATTCTCTTAAACTCATCTTTCCCTAACATTCGATCTATCTGCAACTTGTGTGAATGTGTGAGTGCGTGCATGTGTTAGATTAGTTTATATATCTTAAATTTATCTAATAAAACCTTATTCATATTGAAAAGAGAAGTGTCTTGTGTTTTGTGCTTACAAGTTAATGTCTTAAACTGCCGATCTTGTTACTGTGCTAATTAATAGTGTTTTCACTATACTTTGGATATTAATATCCAGCACAGATTTGATGTTAAACGGCTCATTCAGTGAATCGCAGGGCGTCTCAGTGATCAGCCGTGAAACAGTGATTCTGTTCAAATTCCCTTTAAAATATTAAATTATTCCCTTTGAGCTAAACTGACCTGTTTCCCTTACATGCCATAGGCTTTTTTTTTTTTCGACTGCACATTATTAACATAAAACCAATTCCAAATATTCTAATTCAACTATGCATTTACCATTAAACATGTGTTGTTGTTTAGCTGTGAAAAATAATCTTTCTCACCAGAATGCTGAAAGGTAAATGCTACCGAAAAAAGCGGTCTGTCAGCATCTCTCACACAAACCCACAGATGAAGATTCCTATTGTTTTATTTTGCAAAGTCTTATTGCTGATCTAATAACACAGTGAACAGGATTAAGAAACGCAAACACTGTGACAAGAGTTTGGCAATGTTCTGTGGAGACAGAAATTAATATGAATTATGTGACTTTATTCTGTGGAACAAAAAGAAAAAAAAATGTCTCTAATTATATGTTTCAAAGAACAAAGAAAGACTTGTGAGTGAATAAATGATGACAGCATGTTCATTGCTGAGTGAACTGACACCCACACACATTCATAACAAAAGCCACTGCATACTTCTACTTAATCTTGTAGTTTTCTCTTATAATTATTATATTAGAACTGATATTCTAATCTTATTCAGTTGCCTCAATAAGTTTAGTAAATTAGGAGTCTGTTCAGTAAAGCAGCCCAAAAAATGTTATGGGGTGGGTTTACAAGTTCACACATGTCTAGTAACAATTAGCAACTCCTGTCAGTGCTGCGGAAAAAGAGCATGTTTTGTGGTATATCTTGATTTGTTTTTCAAATGGTCAAGTAATTTTTTATGTATCACATTAACTAAAAACAGAGTTACTTGTAACAACTTCTCAGAATTTTTTTCAATAAAAGGAATAATTAATGCAAAAATGAACAGTTGCTAAATATTTACTCACCCTCAGGTCATCCATGACGTAGATGAGTTTGTTTCTTCATCTGAACCGATTTGCTCATCAGTGGATCCTCGTCAGTGAAAGGGTGACGTCAGAATGAGTGTTAGGGATGGGCGAGTCAATCCTGAAGTAATGATACTCAAATAAAAAAATATTGATGATGTGGTACTGTGGTTTTTTTATTTACCAGTGATTTTGTTTATTAAACAAAAAATATAGAACATGAGCAATATGAAGTTTTAACATTCAAATTTTAATAAATGTACTGCACAAACTAGGGTACAATTTCAATAGGTTTATTGTGAAATAACTCAAACATTTAGCCTTATATACATTGGAGCTGATTGCAGCGCAAGTATAAATAGGCAGCAGGTGCAACGCAGACTCAGGTTTTCACTGAAGAGCCAAGCTGGTGACCAGATTGCTCAGCAGTGGTACAGCAGCTGTGGCAATGGGACATGACGTTCACGTTTCCTCCTTGAGGCAAATGGGGTTACATACGTAACAAAGATGCTCCCTTTCAGTCGGTCACTCTTGACGTCACATCTGTAATGATAAACAAATTGGGATCCCTACCAAGGTTTTGGAAGCACTTACACATATGAACAGCCGTTTAGGTGCATGACTTTCCACATATGGGACCCATTTAGGTCTCTACATATGGCACCTGGCATCAGATGCTTCACCACGTCTGGCTGCCGAGGGAATGGAGGAGCTCGACAGGGTCTAAAGTACGGACTCTCTGGAGCAGATTTAGCAAGTTGACACTAAACCAGGTCCTCTCAGTGCTTCTACCCATTTGAGGTGAGAACACAGGAGGATTCCAGCTCCACACTAAGGCTATAGAATTTAGCAAATGTGTTGGGGGTCTCCCACCCTGCAGCTCTACAAATATCTGTCAGCGAGGCGCTACGAACCAGCGCCAAGGAGGATGCAACACTCCTAGTAAAGATGACATTCCCCTTCTGCCGGCCTCCAAAACAGACAAAGAGCTGATCTGAGGTCTTGAAGCATTGTGTCCAGTCTACGTACCATCTCAAGGCACGGACAGGATAAAGCAAAGTTGAAAGCAAAGTTGGCTGGGTCTGCTTCCTCCAGGGGAGTAGTGGGAACCTTGGAACATATAGCCAGGCTGAGGCCTCAGGATTACATGGGAGTCAGTGGCCCAAACTCTAGCAGGGTTCCCGCGGGGTCTTAAAAAGCCTTAAGCCTTTCCTCATTTGGAAATAATACCTTAAAAAGACTTTAAAAAGTCTTGAATTTTGATATCTGGGTCTTAAAAATTGTGCTGTATGTAACTTCTA
The DNA here is from genome assembly GCF_003368295.1 of Carassius auratus. NCBI lineage: Eukaryota > Metazoa > Chordata > Actinopteri > Cypriniformes > Cyprinidae > Carassius > Carassius auratus. Next base: position 674,765 of record NC_039265.1, read on the forward strand.
TGTAATTTTCCTCAAAAGTTTCATTTGTCAACCACGATTATTTTGATTAAATGACTTAGTATAAATAAAGAGTGGCGGAACCAGTAATTGAGAACGCAACGCAGTCTGACCGGCAACCTCACGCTCTCTCTCGTGAAGCCAATAAGGAAGTGACTAAAACTACAATTCATCGGCTGGCTGCAGAAGAGAGTCAGTCCCATAGACTCCCCATGTTAAAATGTCCAACTTTACAGCAGAAAAAAACATGTTTACAGCCTGGTTAAAAAAATACGTCGACGCAAAATATGCGCATAGATTCGTCGACCTGTTTTTATTTCTCTAAAAAACGTTTGCAAAACGTTTACCTTATTTGCGCTGAATATACGCGATGGCCGGATCAACATTCTACGTTATATAACCAATCCAGGGGTTTTTCTGCATTGATCTTTTTTTTGCCGGCTGTCAAAGCCTTATTTGATCGGTGAGTGATATAGAATAGAATGACTGCTTGGCTGACAGTGCGCGTACGAGAGAGAGCCCCGGCTGCGCGCGCACTCACAGTCTTCAAACAACACGAGCGCTTCTTGCTCTCTCTCTCAAGAATGCTAGACATCAAGTTGTTGTTATTTTCAGCTGAAAGAAGAACTTTTTTTCAGTAAGCTAGGCCCTATGTGTTCAGTAAGCTTGTTTCAGTAAGCTATGTGTTTTCAAGGCTTCAAGGTTTTATTGAATGCTATCTCTTATATATAAAGTGCAAAGTAATGCATTCTTAGTCTTTTATTTTGTAATTTTAAGAGCAATAAACATATATTGCAATGTTAAGGAATTCATGCTTGTTTCATTAAGATATGTAAATCAACATGTATAAATTGTTAGTTGTCAATTAATGGAGATATAATCTTAATCGAATCGATCTGAAAAAAAAAATTGTTATATTAATCGACGCATTGAAAAAAATAATCGCTAGATTAATCGTTTAAAAAATAATCGTTTATCCCAGCCCTAATCCAAGCACATGAATGCTCTCAATTTATAAAAACAAATTCCATCGCCTACGTGTTTCAACCATATACTGTATGGTTTCAACCAACAAGTGCCAGCTAGCTGCTAATGTTCCTGAAGCGGCAGCAGGATCTAATAATAGGGGCCGTTCACATATCACAACCTAAAAACGCGTGGAAAACACTAGGCGCACCGCTTTCTCCTTCTTTCCAAAGGGCTCGGGCAGAAGCGCACCTGAGGCAACAATGACGCGCACTCTCCATGAAGACGCAGAAATTTCAGCAAAGGATAAATGGATTTGCAGGACAAAAATCGCACGCAGTAGCTCTGCTACTAAATTTATTTTTAAAATGGCAATCCATATACAGCTATGATCAGCTGTTCCTTTATCTTGGCTGAGCTTTCAACGTTGTTACGGGAAAGGATGAAGCTGATTGGTTAGTTCTTGTCACATGACCTGCGGTGCGCTTGCGGCTCTCTGAAAAGTTGAGATTTTTTAACTCGATGCGGTGCGTGGGCGTCGCTTCCATTATGAACGCGCATACTGCGCGCCTACATTGGAAATAACGAACTTGAGCGTGCAAAAGACGCGATATGTGAACAGCCCCTTATAGCCAGCTTGCTGCTAGCACTGCAGACCCTTCAGCTATGACCGCAACTAGAGTGGATCTGCACACAGCTTTTGGGTCCACGCCAACAATGAAAGCCAAGGTGTTGTGGACTCTTAACACAATCGCTAAACATCAGTCCTAAAATGGAAATGAGGGTATCTCAGAGCTTTTCAAATGCATGTTCCCTGACTCCGAAATCGCTAAAATGTTTACTTGCGGTCACGATAAAGGAGAAGTTGACGCAACTGGCTGTCCTTGATAAAGAGATTGCTGCCCTGAGTGAAGAGCTAAGGAGTTGACTGTGTTTCTTAATTTAATGTATTGTTGAGTTCTAATTTTCGATGTTTATTGTTCAGGGGTCTCTCAGTTCCCCATATTCCCAGCATGGAATAAGTAGCTAGCTAATATTAAAAAACAACTTAACATTGTTCGGCAAACTGTCTGTGGCCTACTGAAATGTTTTTATTTTTCACACCTGCCTGGCTTATCTTTTACCCATTCCACATTTGAAAAATAAATGAAAACAAGTTCAAGGATTTTGTTTTTCTTTGCTGGTAGGGACGTGAAATAGGTATTAATTTTTTATATAAATGGACTTAAAAAGGTCTTAAAAAGACTTGAATTTAACTTGAAGAAACCTGTAGGAACCCTGTCTAGGAATGATTCATCGACTGAAAATCCATGCAGGTCCTATACCCTCATGGTGAAGGCAAGTGCAAGCAGAAGCAGAGTTTTCATAACTTCAGCTAAACTGACTGCAGAGGGTTGAATGGGCCATGCTGTGTTGCTTTGAGCACTAGAGACAGGTCCCAAGAGGGTATAGAGTGGGACTGGGGAGGATTTAACTTTTCTCTAAGGAACCTGATGACCAAGTCATGCATCCCTAGCTAATTGCCCTCCACAGGGTCATGGTAAGCAACAATTGGGGCAGCAAAGACTTTGAGGGTGGAAGAAGACAGCCTTCGCTCCAACTTCAAAAAAGGAAAGCATGACTCTGATCGGGCATCTCCAGGGGGCTTCTCGGTGAGAAGAGCACCTCTCAACAAACAGTGTCCACTTTAAGGCATAAGTGTGTCTCGTAGAAGCAGCTGAACCTGTGTATTTCTGGATGCTGTCGTTACCCTGATATGTGAGGTAGCGATCGTGACCATCACCCAGTGCCTGGTAAAAACAGCATCCAGAAATACAAGGTGGAAGGGCATCTTTAAAAAGACATATACTCGTGAATGCTCTATTTGAAATTGCTCTTTTAATGTGCTGAAGTGTACAGGGGAGATTTCAACACAAACAGGTGGTAGTGCAGCCTGATCTGTGCAACCCACTTGACATGGGAAACCACTGCAGCTGAAGAGCGGAACAGCTAACACCAGAGCTCAAAAAAGTGCACAGAACTCATTGAGTCTTCCTCAAGCAGGAAAGTCAGGAGCAGAACCGTATGACCACTCAGAACTGAAGTGAAAAGCTGAGTATGCATTGCACCTGCTGCCTAGTTATACTCGCGCTGTGATCAGTGGCAACTGGATGCAATCATTGCATACCAATCTGCATTGGCTTGTTTAGTTTACATACATTACATTACAGTGGATTGGTCTCTCTGAGCGAGATCCCAATTTGTTGGTCACCGACGTAACGTCAAGGGTGACCAACTGAAAGGGAACCAATTTAAATATTAAATTAAGATCTCAGGAGGTACAGTATGTCCTCTACATATTTTATACCAAAGGGGTTCAGCTGACAAAAAAGATAATTGTTGATATGGGAGTCTTTATTGTCATGCATGTCGGGAGTCTATAGAACATTCATAATTCACTATATCTGACCTGAAGTGCTAGGAAGTGTGCCTCAACATGCTTTCATCATTGAACCATTATAATTAATGATCCAGTTTTAACCTAACATTTAACTCACAAGCCAACGCTGACAAACTATACCCTGTACGTAAAAGATTTATAGTTTTGAATGACCAACACAAGACTTGACAAATAACTAAATACACCAACAAGATTCAGTTCTCAGAAAGCGGTGTCATTTATTCAGCATCATTACAATTTTAATTCAGATTCTTATGCTTCATGACATGCTGTTCATGAAAACTTTATAATAGTGTGTTATAAATTTAGCTAACATGAACTATACACTAACAATGCATTTACAGCATTTATTAATCTAGTCTACATGTACTGATACTTTTTAAGCATTTAAGATACATGAATTCATACTAAACACTTATAATAAAATGTTTGTGACCTAACATTAAACTAGATAAATACTGTAAAAATTGTTGTGATAATATATTAACTAATGTGTCCTTATTGAATATTTTTGTAAAGTGTTATCAAAAATCAGATAATGTTACATATACATTTTTAGAGAGACTGTTCCTCAAAGAGAAAATGAACATTGAGGACAACAATTCAGGCCCTACACCCAAACCCTAAAGATGATTGAATTTAAAATATATCATCAGTCCTTATAACCATTGGAGGAAACAAACAAAAACTATTTAAAATACATATAAAACTTTTCCACAGTGGAAAAAACCCAGTTGAAGAAAGGCACGTTAAAGGGGAAAGTTCACCCAAAAATGAAAGTTTTGATGTTTATCTGCTTACCCCCAGGCATCCAAGATATAGGCGACTTTGTTTCTTCTGTAGAACACACACTGAGATATTTAACTCAAACCATTGTAGACTGTTAGTCATATATTCAGGCCTGGCTGGGGGCCAGGGGGCTTGGCTCCCCCAAGGACATCCCTGTGCCCCCCCACCCCCCCCCCCCCCCCCTTGGCCCGAGGGGCATGGTCAGACTTGAGTTTAGCATGTATTATAGTCTTACTCATACAACTGCCTGCTTTTGAATCTGCTTACTTTTAGATGGAAAAGCTGCCCACAACCTCTTTTTTTCTTTGTAATAATAGCATAACGTAATAATAGGGGCAGCTGTGGCCTAATGACACATAGGAGTGAAGGGGAATGAAATAGTGGACATGGTTGCACTCCTAATCTATTACTTACTGATCCACACACCAGAAACAGAAAGGAGTGATAATGCACTAATAAGATGGATCCCAACTGCCATTAAAAAAGAAGAAGAAGAAGAAGTAAAGCAAGCAAGAAGAAGAACAAGAAAAAGACACCTCACGTGTGATCGTTTAGTGTCTTTAAACATCAATGTATTGTCATGAGCCAGAGGGTTTAATTTGGTTTAGTTTGTGTATGTTTTTTTTTTTTTTTTTTTTTTAAAGTGCCTTTCTTCACCTGGGTTATTTCCAAGAATGTATTGATGATCAATGATGCATTACTGCCACCTGGCAGACTCTCAGATACTGTTGAATAATGACTGATCTTTACTTTCATTTTCTATCCCTATTGTTCTGTGAAATAACTTTGGCATTTTTTATCACTTTTGCATTTTTTTTTCATGCCCAGTCATTCAAAAACAAATATTCAGTCATTATTTACTCACCCTCACATTTTTCAAAAAAAAAAAAAAAAAAAAAAATATGATTTTCTTTCTTCTATGAAATATACAAATATACTGTGTCCAGTCAATGGGTTTGTTGGAAATCAAAGCTTTTATTTTTCCAGCGTCCTCCAAAGCATTTTTATTATTATTATTATTATTATTTATTTATTTTTTTTGTATTTCCTGACAGAAGAAAAAGGTTTGTTTAGAAACTTAGCCTATTTTAGCCACATAATAGATATGCTTCTTTTTAATCTTACAATTACATTTTTTTTTTCTCAGAAATGCGAGAGCATGAGCATGTGGTCAGGTGTAAAAAAATAAATAAATGTATCTATATTTTATTCTGTGGTGGACATAAGTTTCTGTATAGGTTTGGATTGACATGAAGATGAATAAATGATAGAATTGTCATTTTTGGCAGTGATTCTGTAGTGGAAAGTCAAAGTGCACAAAACAATATGACAGCTAAAGGCAGCAAGTGAATGATAAGTCCAGACAAACACTACTAGCATAAATTGTTGTAGTGATGTGTGGCTTTGTGTTTGCAGAATAATAATTAAAAAAAAAGTTTCTTTAGATTTGATCAGGCCATCAAACGGGTCACAGCCAAAACTACAACAGTCCAAGCCACCAACCGCCTTATTTCACACAAGCCGGTGGGATGCAGACACAAGTTTTCATTCCAAGCCCCCAACATGCTTCTTTACACATCCATCATAAGCTCAAATGCACAGTGTATTCCATAGTTCCTTGAGGGCAGGAAGATGTGATGTTCACAGCTTATATCCATAATCATCCTGTGCCTGTACAGGTGTCATGGCGCTCAATTCAAGAATGGCCTAGAGCAATGTCTCCAAAAATTAAAAATCACAGCAAAAAAACAGCAACAACCCTGGAACCCCTTTGAAGCTCAGCAAGCATTGTAAAAATGTGGCGTGATATAAAGCCTCAAATCATCACCCTCTTTCACAGCCGGACGTTCCTGCGCTCCATTGACTGTTGACAGATCCCACCCAGAGTGTTGAACTTTGGCCCCAGGTTCTGCAGGAAGTCCAGGTTATTTCCGAGGTTGCTAACAGTCAGCTGATCCAGTGACTGACAGTCACTGCCCTTCCCCTCATATTCGTACTGATACGGGGAATACGCTGGACAGTCCCTCTGCTCTTCCGGAAAGCTGCTGATTTTCTATGGAATAACACAATGGAAAGAGAAATATAAAAATGCTTTTGCTGATACATTTTTTTTTATCTGATGCTGCCACCTTGTGGTGTCTGCATGGTCTGCAGGTCTCTGTCTGTACATTAACATTATGTCGCGCTTTGAGGGATAGGAGGCGACAGTGCATTGCATTTTCAACTAAGAACAAGTTGAAGCAAGATCACCTTTCCACCAATAGTGTCAAAGGAAAAACAAAAGCTTTGTTTATTAACAATTACATTTAACTTAAATTAATGTTTTATGGTCTAAAATTATACGTTATAATTAATTAGAAATTATAAGTTAATAGTATAAAATAAGTATATTTATAAAAACTGTACTTGCAGATCATGTAATGTTAATCAAATAAAAGGCTGCTTAAGTGAGAGACACTTGCATGACCATGTTACTTAACACACTTAAGTACACTTTAAAAAATGCAGCCTGTCAAATTAAAATTATTACATGAACTGTTAATATGTTTAAATACACTAAAATACATTTATTATACATATTCACATTTATTTTTTTCTTAATTTGTAATTCATAAATTGACATTAAAATAACTGCATTTTTGTAGAGTATGCTTATGTATGTATATATTTACATAAGTATCAATTATATGTGAAAATTAGCATTATAACAGCTCTCTCTCTCTCTCTCTCTCTCGTGTACTCCAGGTTTCTTTCGTTTCGTGTTGGTCAGGTGTTTTGTGTATTGGACTCACCCTCTCAATGTGTTCAGCCAGGTTCCTTTCTGTTCGTGCTAAGCTGTATGTGTGAGGCATCTGGCGACTTTCATTCTTAAAAGCAAGAAATATATTCAATTTAGATAATGTTTAATTTAACTTATTTCTGTATTTAATTTTTTTTAAATCTATTTCTACAATTAAAATGCTCTAAAAAGTTTCAGTACTTTTGTTTTATTAGTGGTTGAAAATCATTTCTTAAAATCCATTGATCCATCTTTTATTTATTTATTTATTTATTTTTAGATATGTATGAATCATTTGAATAGCTTACCCTAAAGTTTTCCCTTTCCCTTTGGATCGTTGACCAGTTTTGCTGTGGCTTTAGAGAGAAAGAGAGAAAGAGAGAGAGAGAGAGAGAGAGAAACTGTATGATTAAATATCCAGCACAATCATAACACTTACACAATTGACTTACGGTATAAACACTACTGTCCAAAATGTTTGTGTCAGTAAGATTAAAAACATAAAATAATAAAAAATAATAATAATAATTGAAAACATATGTTTTAGTGCTGTCAAACGATTAATCGTGATTAATCACTTTCAAATTAAAAGTTTTTGTTTAAATAATATATTTATGTGTGTTGTGTTTATTTATTATGCATATATAAACACACACACACACACACACACACACACACATACAGTTTATATTTTGAAAATATTTACATTTATATACATTTATGTATTTATATTCTTAAAATGTATATTATATATAAATATATTCAATAAATAAACATATATGCATAATAAATATACACAGTGTACACATGTAAACAAAAAAAATTATTTTGGATTTGATTAATCGGGATTAAGCATTTGACAGCACTAATATTTTTCAATAAGTAACTACATAAGACCTTTGGGTTGAGAGTGTGTGCAGTTTATGTTGTAGGACAAAATGTCAAAAATGAAAAAAAAAAAAAAAAAAAAAAAAAACCAGAAAATCCCAAAGGAAAATCTGGAGAGGTCCAGCAGTGAATTATTCTTCGGGGTTCTGACGTCAGGCTGCATTAGTATAGATATAGGTATGTTGAAAGATATAATGTAAGCATGTAAATCTACCATGCATTTGCATTTGATTTACACCAGAAATAGTGCAGTCTAGTCTATTAGTATACGCCTAAACTTTCTGTCGAATTCCAGATTACTATGCTGTCTCAGACGTAAATCCTGCTCTACTTGAGTATGTTAGCACATTTCACAGACTGCTGTGAAGCAGGAACTCATGTCAAGGAAAGACGGTTGAATTCCCCCTCCCAGTCTGTCGTGTCTGACGTGTCTCCGTCTGAAGCTGTCACTCACCACGCTCATCACTCCTGCACCACTCGGCATTTCCTGGAAGTTGTACTGATAGCTATACTGTCAGAGAAAGCAAAAATCAGACAATATTTCACATCACCAAACAGCAATAAGACCATGATTCCTGATAATATTTGAATTAAGAATTAAAAAATGTCACCCGAACAAAACGCAATCTCATGGCAATCCCTGCGTATTTTACAGTTTGCCAAATTGGTGGCTAATTTGTTTGAATTTGTATACTCTCATTTGTACGCTTTTGTATGATCTGCTTACACCTTGCTGATGGTTATGTTTAGGGGTGGACCTACATGCTTACTTTTCCCCATAAAAATCACACTTTTTGTATGATTCACAAGAGCATATAAGAGCATATAAACTGTAACTACACAATTCCACAGAAAATACTAAATGTGCCCCATCCCTCACGATTTTGAGTAATTATCAGTCACACTTTCAGGGCAATCGCTAGAAAAAAGCCAACAAGACTTAACACTCCTTTTGATTTGAGATCTTTCTGATGCTTTATCTTATCATCTTTCTTTCCCAATCCACGAGTACAATGTCACAACATCTACAAGTAATTCAACCATTACATTTTCACCACAGTTGGCAAGTCTGCAGATTTTATGTGACTTTCGCCTTCTTTCTTCGTTAAGTAGTATAAAAGTGTTAGGAAAACCCATTCTAATTCAAGCAACGATGGCTAGTAGATGTAAACAGATAATCAAGACCACCAACAGAGGTGTACCGAGATGGAGAAGGTGAATGGTGCAGGGGAGGAAAGGGACATCATTTAATTTGTTAAACATTTTTTATAATGCATAAACCATTAAATCAATACATTTATATAGTCTAAGTTATATAGTAGATACATATGGTTCGAGTTGATTTTTTAATAAATATGTGGCTATTAAAGTTCCCCCTTAGTGCTCTTCTTTTATTCACCTTCTCCATCTCCAAACTACTCTGCTCGCAGGTGATCGGAGGATAGTGTGCACACTGCCACTTTGTTGCATGGGTGATTTTTGTAAAATAACTACCGTTTTTTCTCTTCAAACTCTGTGTGGTTTCAGTTTACTGTGTTGGTTACTGTGTTTTACTGTGTTTACAAGGGCTCTATCATACACCCTGCTCAATGTGGCGCTGGGCACGGTGCAAGTTTTTTGTTAGTTTCAGCCTGATGCAGTTCTCATTTTCAGGTCCTGAGCATTTACGCCCATTTGTGCGCCCATTGGCGTGCTGGTCTGAAAAAGAGGTGTGCTCAGGCACACTGTTGGCGCGTTACTATTTTGAGGAACTGAAAAAAGTCTGAGACACAGACCAACTCCAACCTCGTCTAAAGTCTGGTCATTATTTTGTCTTTGTCATATAAAAAGAGCATGTTGGTAATTTGCACCTATAGGCGGGTGTACAATGAACCTATACGTTGCTTAATACACACACAGGGATGCGCAGGAGCACACAAACATTTAAAATGAATAAATAACATTCTACCATGAATGCAAGCCCTTCATGGCGTGAGCACAACTAATTTTTAAAGGGAACGGGAGATGACACTCTGAATGGTTAATTATATGTTACGCCCAAAAAACACTCATTAAGAGAACATTAACAACCCGTTTAGAACATGCGCCCGGGCGTGCCAGCTGTTTTCCCGTCGTTAAACTAGCAAAAGTGGATTCGGACACGCCCTGAGTGCACCTGCATCAAAATGCGCTTCATACCATGTGCTTAGATCCTTAAAATAGCACCCCAAGGGTGGAATATGTCATACAGTCTCAACATGTTCACTGGAACATGTTTTCACATCAGTTCAATTACTTTGTATAAAAAGGGAGGAAATCTGATCCCAGCTACTGATCCAAGCTACAAGCTAAGGTTGAAATTGTAGCACAACATATATCTGAAATAATATTACATTTTTACCGTATTTAAGTCTATTTCGCAGACTTGTGAAAAATGTGTTCTGTGTGTTTTGGGTGTTGCATCAGATCTTATTGTCAGTTTTTTCATAAATGATCTAGGAATAATTATATATACATTTATTTCATTTGACACTCACCCCTGCAGGGCTTTTCATCGTATAGTTTTCCCCCTTCCTGTATCCATCAACAGCATACTCAGGCTGGAACAACAGACAGACAGTTAGTCGTTTGTCATTAACTTAGAACCATGCCATATTATTTTCTTTTAGATCCTGTTGTTACTCAACAGATAAAATCCCAGAAGTTACTAATCTTGCATTAAAGGATTAAAGTTGGTTCATTTCCAGAATAAAAATGTCCTGATAATTTATTCACCACCATTTCATCCAAATTTCAGTTCAGTGCAACTTCTATTTGATCACAGCTAAGGAATAGGGGTCTTATCTTGTGAAACAATCTTCCATTAAAAATAAATAAATAAATAAAAATAAACCTTTTAACCACAAATGCTGGTTTTGAACTAGCGCAGTCTAATGCATTATGCCGTCACATGGGAAAGGTCACGCATGACATAATGACCCTGTGTTTACAAAGCAAACTTGCAAGATAAAACCCTTCCAATTCCTCTGCTGGGATCGTGTAGAGCCCTTTGAAGCTGCATTGAAACTGAATTTTTGGTTGTTTAACCCACTGAGTACTACTGAAGTCTACTATATGGAGAACAATCCTAGAATATGTTCCTTAGAAACCTTAATATGTTTTGCAACTGAAGAAAGAATGACATTAACATATTAGATGGCATGGGGGTGAGTAAATTATCAGAGAATTTAAATTCTGTAAGTATACTAACCCTTTAATGCTTATAGGAAGAAATACATTTAATTCATGCAATTCCTATTCACTGTGCCAAAATGCAACAACATACTTGTCGGATCATATGGTTTTTACCCATGTAGGCTTTAGGTCAATGAGAAACGGAACAGAAAAAAAAGAGAGAAAAAACTTGTATGTACCGGTGCTGAAGGAGTTTTCAAGCCATCCTTCAGAAACATTGACTCAGGCTGAGAAGCAAAAAAATCACAGGCATAATGATGATCACAGATTCTGCTTAAAACTGCACCAAGTACTCTCAGGTGAACAGTGTCAGGCTTTTGATGTAAATATTAGAACAAACATTGTGGAATGTCCTGGAACAAGTTATATTTAATTAAATAATGTTTCTTATTAAGAATTAAAGCTCAGGCACACAGTCAATAATTTCTACAGCTTTTTCTACTAAATTCATAACTCCACACTCTCAACGTGACTGACAGTTTCACATACCTTAAAGATTGAGCCTCCTCCCTCTTCATTGTATTTGACAAGGGTTTGGTTACCCTCGTCCTGCAGGTTCAGAGGGATGTGTTGAAAATTCTTGCTTTGACAGTCACAGAGGAAACAAAAGAGGAGCAGCACTGCAAAACAACAAGGTGCCATTATATAACATACAGTACACAGCACACAACATAGGAGAATGTGCCATTATATGAACTGTACTCTCGTAATTATAAAATCTAATCAGTTGAGCAGTTGAATTGTTGTTGCAGGCGGCCTTTGATATTTTTGTCTGTCTGTTGAAACTCACAGGCCAATAGGAGAAATCCAGCAAACAGGAGACCGATGGCTGCTGGACCCAGACTCGAGGAGAAAGGACGTCGGCCACGGCATGTGTTGATTCCCGTGCACTCACACACAACCACCTGAAGAACATCTTCTCCTTGCAGCCCCTGCTGATCCTGTATCTTCAAAGGAACCGAGTAGTTGCCATACGCCAGGCTCGTCAAACTTATCAGAGAGGTGTTTGTTCCTGCGGCACAAACCCAGCAAAACAGGGTTAACTAAAACCATAACAAAACATTTACGTTTCTTGAAACAGAATTTAATCTATTTAATTGGTAATTATAAAGGTTTATTGGTAATTATAAAGCATATATTAATGCCTTGTTCCATCCAAATTTTACATCTCCTACTCCTACCCCATACTTGGACTTAACAACTACCTTACTAACTATTAATAAGCAGAAAATTGGAAGTTTATTGAGGCATAAGTCATAGTTAATGGTTAGTTAATAGTGAGAAATAAAGTGTAACGCCTTAGTTTTTGTACTAACTGTACTATCTAAATATGTAATGTAAAAAAATAACTACAACTAAAACTGAAATAAAAAATATATAGAGACATATTAAAAACCAAAAAAGCCAAAATTACACAAAACTACTAAAAGCCTAACTATAATTAAAAAGAACACTGAAAATACAATAACAACCACCGTTGGGAACGTTACTTTAAAAAAGTAATTACTTGTTCCGAAAAGTAACTGAGTTAGTAACTGAATTACTCTATAATCAAAGTAACCCTTTACCAAGGATAGTAACTATTTGCTTAACTGTAAAAAAAAAAAAAAAAAGTTGTCAAAGATTTTTTTTTTTTTTTTTGCAGTTTTCACAAGTCAGTTGAAATGAGTAGAATGTGTGTGTTTGGCGCCGCTGGCGCGTGTGCCTGCATGTGTGCCGGCATGTGTGTCAAAACACTGGCTCTGATTGGCTACCATGAAACACATGACTCTGCCTTAGCCAATCGTAATCGCTTATCTCGTTATTTACCCACTTGCTCACTCGCTGTGTGAGCCTGGGGAGTGTTCGGATTGCATAGTTTATTAAATCAATGCATAGTAACGCACCGCATTTAACGTTCAGTAATGTTAACGGCATGGTAACGACGGGAAAAGTAATAAGTTAGATTACCCCGTTACTGAAAAAATAACGTCGTTACCTAACGCCGTTCTATTAAAATGCCGTTATTGCAATCACTGACAACAATAATAATAATAATAATAATATATATATATTTTTCATACAAATTATAAGAGTGTCTCAGTAGTAAAATAACACTGGAATGAAACTATATGTGAGATGTTTACAGCATACACCTCATTAAATTATGTTAGATTTATATTTTTCATTAAAAACAAACAAACTGTAACACTTAAGAATACGGAACAATTCTCACTATTAAGTTGCTTATTATCATGCATATTACTAGCATATACTTATAAAACACATATTAAAAACACATTAAAAACACCCCAAAATGAACATTTTGAAAGTAGTTCAACCATAACATTATGAAGCAACGACATAAGGATGCGCTGTTTTCTTTCAAATCAAATCATAAATACACATAGAAGCTTGTGTCATGGCTGACAAAGAAGAACATAAGCTGCCTGCATTCAGCTCATATTCTCCTAAATAGTGCTACGGTGATGTGGAGACACACAGAGGAGAAAAAAAAAATGCTGAATAAAGTCATTATTTTTGTTTTATTCACATAGAAAAAGTATTGTCGTCTGTTCATAACATTACGGTTGAACTACTGATGGCAGATGGAGTATTCTGGCGATGTCTTACATGAGTCACAAGCCTCCTGGTTTTCATAAAAAATATCTAAAATTGTGTTCCAAAGACGAACAAAACTTTTAAGGGTTTGGAACAACATGGGGGTAAGTGATTAATGACAAAATTTTAATTTTGGGGTGGAGTAACCCTTTAATGCCTTATTCTACATGATCATATTTTAGATCCCTTAACCAACCCCATACCTAAACTGAACTACCTTACTAATACCTTATGATAAAGATCAAATTATGAGTTCACTGAGGCAAAATTCATAGTTAATAGTGAGAATTGGTCCCTAAACCTTCTTACCAATGTCAATAGTAAGATTCAAAAATCCTTTTGGACAAACAAGTCTTAGTAATTCTCATGTAAATGTATCATGTTTTTAGATTTTTACTAGATACAATATATATATATATATATATATATATATATATATATATATATATATATATATATATATATATATATATATATATATATATATATATAGCGCAAGCAACTGATGGAGTCAGAAACATCCTCAACTATTAACTGTGAATGAAGTAAATGAAATGTATGTGAACTGACCTGTGGTGGGATCCAGCTTCCAGAGACTCTTCAGCTCTTCGTCTCCTCCCAGAGAGAAAGAGAAAGGACCTGCAAACGGCCGGTCATCAAGGTCTGTTGGTTTCACATCCACACGATCGACTTTGTTCCCGCACATGACCGCGTTTTTAGATACGAGATAGGGAGCATTGTCGTTCTGGTCGCCTAGGTAGACCACGACAGTACATGTGCCTGTAGCTGGAGGCTGTCCTGTGAACAGCATGTGGGGGAAAAAACAGCTCTGTTCAGAGATTAAACAATTGTTTTTAAGAACAGTAAAATTACTTTCAATGCTTTCACAAAGTTTAGATTGTGTTGAACAGATAGTTCTGTGCTTACCGTCATCTATAGCATGCATCACGACTGTGTAGGTGCCATTTTTGACAAAACGAGACTCACGGTCCATCTTCTGTACTGTTGTGATCTTTCCTGACTTTGGATCCACACTCACCCATTTGGCTGGGTCTTGAACTAACTGATACCTACATACACATACACATACATATATATATATATATATATATATATATATAAAGTGTTTTTTTTTTTTTTTTTGCTTTTATCAAATAATCCTTATTTCATGTTTTCCTCATTGATCATAATCAGATATTTTTTCCAGGAGAAAATCAGCATGATTAGAATGATTTCTGGAGGATCGTGACACTGAAGACTGGAGTAATGATGCTGAAAATTCTACTTTTAAATTGTAATAATATTTCACTGTTTTTTTATTTATTTATTTTAACAAATAAATGAAGCCTTGGAAAGCAAAAACCTTAGAAAATCTTACAACCCCCATATTTTTGAGTGATTGTAAATATAATGAAGCTGGCATATATATATATTTTATATATATTTTTACATTTTATAATATTATTCGATTTAATATTTTATATATTACTAAATAAAAGTATAATAAAAATTAAAATTAAAATTAAAATAGCTTTAGGTAATTTGATGCTGTGCAGCTCAACCACACCTGAGTTTGCTGACGTCCGAGTCCTCATCTTTGACCTCGGGCACTAACAACACATCTCCTGGAGGTCCGTTTTCATTGCGGTAGACTTTTTCTACTTGTTTCTTAAACACGGGGGCATCGTTCATATCAATGACTTTCACGGACACTTTGGCAGTGTTTGGTTTTGGTGTGGGGCCTGTTACAGGCTTTCCATCAACACACTGAAATAATTTCTCCTCGTTCTCAACTGCTATCTCCAGCTCTGTGGTCTCAGTTTTCTCAAAATTCTTCCCCTGTGAAAAAACAAGCATATTCAAAGCTGTCCATTTTTTTTTTTTCTAATTCAATCCTGTTTTTGAGCCCACTGTCAAAACGTAAAACTAATTTGTGGAAGAAGTAACTTTGATGAATAGGTGTGTAAATCTGTGAAGTCTGTATCTCTTTTAATTGAATCTATGTGACGATTTGTGTACCCAGAGAGACACAGGAGAGAGAGATCCAAAAGCAGGTATGCTTTATTAAGGGGTAATCCAAAATCGAGGTCAAACAATCCAAGGTCAAAACCAACAATCAGTCCAAAACAAAAACAAACAAAGGAAAGGAAAGGGAAGGGAAAGGAACGGGAACTCGGAGGACGAGAAGGCAGGGATGAATCTCGGGGAATGAGAAGGCTGGACATACAAACGGTAAGGACTCCATACAAACAACAGGAAAATACTGGAATATGTAGGGAGGATAATGACAATAGATTTCCTGCACCTGGTGCAATTAACAGGAGTGCAATTATTGTGAAGACAGGACCAGACTAGAGGAATACTAGTGCCTATGGTGAAGTGCCTAAGGGGAATTCCCTTACGAAAAATAACCATGGTTTTATTATAGTAAAACTGTAGTAACCCATGGTTTTTTGGCGTATTGACTTTGTAAAACCACAGATTTACTACAAATACCATGGTTAAACTATGGTTAATATAGCAAAACCATGGTTAATTTGTGGTTACCATGGTTTTTTGGTTTTATTTGTAGTAAAACCATGGTTAATTTTCGTAAGGGAAGTGAGCCCACTAGTGGACACCCAAGGAAACAGAGACTAGACAGCGTGACAATTTACCCCTGATAAAGAACCAATGGCTCTACCAATGGTTCTCTCAGGCAGGACGGGACGAGGAGACGTGGGAGAATACTTCGATGGAGTTTAATTCAAGAAACAAGGAGACAACGAACAATGGAACATCGGGGACAACATTTAGACATACAAACTTTACGACAATAAAGACAAGAAAACAGCAGACACGGGAGAACTGAACGGGGTAGAACTATATAGGGCAGATAACAAGGGACATGGAGGATGTGGAGGATAACTGATAATGAGACACAAATGGAGACGAATTCACATAACAAGACAGGCACAAGAAGGACCGAATAAGCATAACGTGAACAATAGGATAGGCGTTTCGTCCACACGGATCCGGCGTTTTCATCAGGTGAAACCGCTATTTTTTGAAACCGGGTCCCAGTGTGGATAAATTTGAAAACGGCGTCTTAGCGTTTTCTTCTGGACGGCTAATCCGTATTTTTTCTGAAACGATGACGTCATCAGCCCACGTCTCCCCCCTAGTCAGACAGCTCTACGTCATGTAATAGCAACAAAAACAAACACTGAACGATTGTCTTTTTATTAACTAACATTAACACTGATTAATAAATGTATTATTCCATGTTCGATTGTGTACCACGCGCAAGGTTTATGAGCATAGTCCAAGTCTTCTACTCTGTTTTTAGTGTATCTCTGTGGCAGAATTACAGCGCCACATACTGGTCTGGAATGTATACTACATCATTTTGCAGTTTGGTGTGGACGCGGATATTTCTTGAGACGAGGAAAAAAAAGATCGGTTTAGGGTAAGCTCCGTCTCCGTGTGGACGGGGCCTGAGTAAACAATGACAGATATTTCACTAGTGAACTAGTTTTTTAAGCTTTTATAAGAAGTGTTTGAAATATTTCAAGGGAACAGTGGAATTTACCTTGATAACAGACAGCACACCTTCATTGGTTTTGGGGTCTGTCTCAATCTTATAATTTGCTTCCTCATTGCCCTTCAGGATGGAGAACACTGCTCTTGAACCAGGCGTGTTCGGTGTGTCCTTGTCGTTGATGCCGATTCTTAAGATCTCCTTCAATTCCATTTCCATCACTTCAGTGTTGTACTGTTATACACACATATATTCATTTATATTGAAGTATATCAGATCTCATTAACAGCTTTATAAGACGGTTACATTTGAATCTTCTGAAACAAGTGTTCACAATTAAAAAGTTTCATTAAAAAAAAAAAAAAAAACTCTATAAACCTCCATAAAAGATGTATAAAAAACATTTTTGTGATAACGTTTTGAGATAATTACTAAATAGCAGATAACTTGAATGAATGTGCTGTTAATGTTACTAGCAAAATGATTACAACTGACTGTTTATAAACAGGTTTCCTAAACACTTCTGTTATTGGTCAAACCAAACTCACAATGTTTGGAAAGCATCACACATTCACAGTGTTTACATCTTCCTTACACATCAATCTACACATGGCTTCCTTCTAGTTGTGTGTATATTAAAATGGGATTGTGTGACTAGTCTGACTCACCGTGGCCGAACTGAATTCTGGGCGATGGGTGTTGGAATCAGTGATATCCAGAAAAACAGTTGCAGTTGAGGACATTGTAGGTGTGCCTTGATCCCTTGCTTCAACTAGCACTTTATACTGTTTTGCTTTCTAAAACACAGGGACAGAAGAGACTTTAGAAATACTGAAAAATACTGAAAAAAGTGCATTTAACATCATTACTCACATCATAATCAAAGCATCCCGTGAAGGCGAGCTGTTTGGTTGTAGAGGTAGGTAAGTCCTTCAGGGTAAATTTTGGTGAGGCAGGGTCTTGTGACACCACCGTCATAGTGAACTGGGAATTAGGAGTATCCTTCTGATCATTGTCATGAGCTTGTAATGTTGCTTGGACTACACCTATTAAAACAAGGATGATTAGAAAGAGAAAACAAGCTCTCTGCTTAATGTTTACTTTTAACAGTTTAGTTTCAATAACTGCTTCTCTTGGACTTTTAAAAGTGTTCCTATGTTTAAATATAACTATTAATTATTT
>NC_039265.1:698139-738908 GCF_003368295.1 Carassius auratus
CTTTTAGCATCACTTCTCATCATTCGCATATTATTTTTCTGGTTTATTATTATTATTATTTTATGTGAGATAAAAGCTCCAAATAGACCATTTTCAACACTTTATCAAAAAGAGACTGGAGGATACAAAATAGAATAAGACTTAATTAAAATAAAGATTAGTGACCATTGTTAATAAAATTATGATTTAAGTTGACTCATTGAAAAAAGGTTACTCACGGCAAGTAGAATCAGGATTAAAGTGCTCTTCGTCATTCTGCTGCACTCCTGTTTGCAATCGCTCTCCAAATGTCAGATCAGCACCTGTGGCAGTCACCTTAACTGGGATTACATGTAAAGGGAGAAACCATTACACACCTTTTTTTGTACTTTTGTGCATATATGTGGACCTGTGTGTGTTTGTGTGTGCGTAAGCAGAGCCTGTGAATACAATGAGTCAACTATCAACACAAAAACCCTTCAGGGCAGCAGTCGGGGAGTGGCTACTACTCCGCACCGAACATCGAGTGAGGTTTCACCTTGGTTTTCTCTTCAGCCAAAAGAAGACAAACTGGCTGCTCGGCTTGCCATCTGTCAAGTGAAATGAGCACTTTTGGTGGTGAGCCTGTGTTTGAATTTATTTGCAGATAAAACATTCAACTCTGCTACCTTTATGCAAATGACATTCACCTCATATCTGTTTCAAGCCTGGGCCTGTATTTACTGACATGTTTATCTGAGGAGGACGTGAACTACATCTCAAGCCACAAGCTGTGGTATGTAGCACAAGTGTGTTCGGATGTGAAAAGTGGTCTGAAAAATGTATTTAACATTTTCCTAGTAACCACCCAAAACACCATAACACACATCACTGCTCTGGCAATCACCATCCACACCATTGTGGTGAACTTGCTATTCACATTTTTTTTTCTTTTTTATATATGCGATATAAAAATGTATTTATTAAATTCATAACAAGTCATTTATTTATTTATTTTTTATTTTTTCGTTTTTGAATGAATGCTAAACATAGGGGTAACACTTTAGAATAGGTAACTTGTTAACTATTAACTACGACATTTCTCTCAATAAATTATTAATTTGCTGCTTATTAATAGTAAGTAAGGTAGTTGTTAGGTTTAGAATTAGGGATGTAGAATAAGGTCAAGTAGAATGAGGCATTAATATGTTCTTAATTAGCACTAATACATGGTTAATAATCTAGTAATACTGTATGCATGCTAATAAGCAACTAATAGGTGTTACCTATTCTAAAGTGTTACCCACTTTATTCTGATACTCCGCTTTAGACATTCTACTAACTATAAGTAACTTTGTAACTACATGTCAACTACATATCAACTAAGACTTATTATTTGCAACTACATGTCTACTAGCTCTCAGAGTAGACTGTTAGGGTAGGTTTAGGGTTAGTTGAACAAGTTGACAAAGAAAGCGTTAGAAGATATTAAGTAGACAGTCTACTAATACTCTACTAATGGCTAGTTGACATGTAGTTGCAAAGTTACTTACTGTTAGTAGAATGTATAAAGTGGGCTATCAAAATAAAGTGCTAACTTGTAAGGTGTTCCTGTAAAATTAAAAAAAAGATCAAGAGAAAAATGTTACTCTGCAGTTAGAGGTGTCTTGGTCTATAGTATAAGACAGTGATTCTCAACCAGGGGACCTCAGTAAACTTCTAAGAGGGCCTCAAGTTCACTTAAAATTATTTACAACAAAGACAAGCAATAAAACAAGCCAAAACAGGTCAAACTGTGGGTTTAATTATTTTATATTTAGATTGTTTACAGGCTAGATATTTGTCAGTTAACTGCCTATTACCAGAAAACAACTCACATGCACCTTGTCTGTGTGCACACCTCAGCACTGACAAAAGATAATGAGCATGACTAATAAAAACTAGATTTTTATGGTTAGTACATACAGACACTGTGACTCATGTATATATTTTTTTTGTATTTTGTCACCACACGCTTTTGAGAAAGTGATGTACTCAGTTTAAACAGCAGCATAACATGTTAAACATTTCACCATTCCAATACTGTGGGAAAATAATTCTGAAAATATTATAAAAATATGCAAATAGTTTATAATACATAAAAGTCTAGTTATGAAAATAGCCGGCAACTGTATTCCAAAAATCCACAAAATGTTATTAAACACAGATGA
Source organism: Carassius auratus (assembly GCF_003368295.1). NCBI lineage: Eukaryota > Metazoa > Chordata > Actinopteri > Cypriniformes > Cyprinidae > Carassius > Carassius auratus. Next base: position 700,308 of record NC_039265.1, read on the forward strand.
ATATAATTTGAGATGTGATGGGTATAACCCCAATTAAATACACCTGAACGATCCAAACAAGGTGAACAGGAGCACTAGAGACTTCCAGCCAAGTGTGCTTGGGGCAAATTGGAGATAAACTCAGGATGTTGGCCCTCCAGGTGCACGATTGGCTTCTCAGCTTTAGATGATGTGACTCACAGTGTTTAACAGAGTAACATCCTCAGGCATTACTTTTCTCCAAATTACCTAATAAATTGACTTTTGCACTTATTAAAATGCGGCTAAAACTCTTACTCATGTTAAAATGTATTTATAGCCAAACCATTGCAAAGCAGCTTTCCTCATGAATGCTACAGTGAATCAGCCAAAGACAACAGTGGCAAAAAAATGAGATGTTAAAGTAGATAGGACGAAACATTGGGAGGAGCCCATCTCATCAGTCTGGCATCTCTACTGATTAAAGTTACTGTATTACTGTAATTATAATACTAACTAACTTGTCAGTCAAAACCTGATGATTTACTATGGCATTCTGGAATATTTTGGTAAGATAGGATCAGTGACAGAAGGGAGTCCAAGGTGGCTCACTGTTCATTGATAAATTATCAATAATAAGCAAATATTAATGTTGGTTGCAAGATACAGAAGAATAAGTTCAAAGTTGATCACACATTGCACAAGAAGCGTATTATATTTTTCTCGTCTCATTGTTAATGTACAATGACTTCAACCTCGGATGGAAAAGTGTGTATAGATATTTTTTAGCAATGCATTTGTCTTTCTATGGATGGAATATAGCCGATGCATCATTTAAAGACATAAATTTTGCTTAAACAGCAAAACTCAGTGAAACCCAGCAGACCTTTGCCTGTAATGTGATTATATTCGGTGATTAGATGTTGGAATTTGACTTTTGTCATGAGAGGGAACAACGTTATTTAACGATCAGCTGTTTATTGAACATAGCATCCAATTCAGTGAACTGTGTAAAACACACTGCCTCCTTTTCCCAGGCTCTGCCTACATATAAGGGTGGACTCCCTGCCAATACAAGTGCAATTTGACTGGCCAACATCAGTTTCCACACATCTCCCTCCCTTTTGAAAAGAACATTTTCTTTAACACAATAACCAAGTGATACACAATGAAACTACATTACTGTGTTTTTTTTTTCCTTTTACCAATTAAAGAAATTAACAATATATCAACTTTCTTGTCATTTTCTTCTTAATCTCTCTTCCTCTCCCCTTTATTTGTTTTTCAATAGAACAAAGCAACATTCCAATGAGTCTCTATAAACAGATTTTAGTTTAAGTAATGTTTTGATGTTTTCACAACTCTTCCGCTGGAAGCTATGACTGGTGGTACCTTCACATGTGCAGCAGGAGCAACCACAGAAGTTTTCAAACGTTCAGTTTCTGCACCAGGAGGGCCTGAATTCTTCCCTCCTTGAGGTTCACTGCACCCAGTGGCATCTTGTTACAATGGTGTCACTTACGGATGTTTCCTGTGTAGGACAGCTACATTCTGTGATTGCACCACATAATATCTTGCTTCAGATGTTTTGTTCAGCACCACAGCTAGTGTTTTCCAACCTTTCTCACTGTCCAGTTTAACAAGAACTTTCTCCACAGGTTGGAGTTCTGGTAAAACATGAGTAGAGTGTCTCCGATCATAGAAGAACTTGTATGATTCCTTTGCAGCCTTATCCTTCCACTTGACAGCTTTGTAATCAATAGGTTGAGGCTGGTGTTTTTCCTCAAGCATTGGCAGGTTGGTTCTGATTTGTCCACCTGTCATTATCTGGGCTGGGCTTAGTCCAGTTGCAGCAATGGGTGTCGCCCAGTAGCGCATCAGTGCCATATGAGGGTCAGGTTGGCTAAGAATACCTTTTGCAGTTTGAACTGCTCTCTCTGCAGCTCCATTAGCTTGGGGGAAATAAGGACTTGAGGTTGTGTGGTGAAAATCATACTCTGTACTGAACTGATCAGCGGAGGTGAACTGTGTGCCATTGTCAGATACAAGCTCAGATAGGAATTCCCCATATTACAAACATGCACTTCAGTCTGCTGATAACTTGGAAGCTGGATGGTGTTTGAAGATGGGCTATTTCGATGTCACATGAGTAATAGTTTATGACTATCAAGTAAGATTTACACACAACTTGCATAAATCTGCTGCAACTTTGCACCAGGGACCAGCAGGCAAGGGGTTCTTTAATTCAAGGTTCTTTCCTTTGTGTGGGTTTGTGGGCACTACAAAATGTGCACATTGAGACCATCCTGATAATGTCATTACCTATTGCAGACCAACAAACTGACATTTTTGCTCTTGATGGCACTTGGAGAGGCCCTGATGGTCTTCATGAACTTAGCTTAACACCTCCTTCCTCATCATCTCAGGAATGAAAATCCTCTCCTCGTACAGGAGCAGCCCATTGACATCAGACAAGGAAGCTTTAGCAGTATGAAAGCATCTCAGCTGAAAGGGTATATGCTTTGGCCAAACATTGTTGAGAAAGCACATCACTGCCTGGAGATCTAAATCTTCCTCTGTGGCCTCTCTAATTGCATACAGCTTTGATTATGAAACCTTTTTAGATGTGATGGCTGCTTCAACATATGCCTTCACCTCTTCCTCCATCTCTGAGTGGCAGTGCCCTAGGAGTGTAACTAGGATTTACACAAGCTCCAGTCTGGATCCAGAACATCTGAGAGGAGATAATGCTGACCCTCAGAGGCCCCCAGATGATGCTAACCCTGAAGCAACAAACAGAACCAACAAATATTGCTACAAGTGTGATTGCATCATATAATAACTGCTGTTAATAATGTTCATCGTCTGGCTGACTACATCCTGTATTAAACATATGCACACAAACTGACAGTCACCACTTATAAGCTACTCCTAAATATTGTAGAAACTTAATTTTCTGTAAAGTTGCTTTGTAATGATTTGTATTGTAAAATGCACTATTGTCACGGTTGGTAAACCGTGATCTCGGGATGTTTACACTTTGTGGTGAATTCTGTGTGTTCCGCGTCTGCACTGATTAGTTGTGGGCGTCTCTGTTAATTGTATCAGCAACAGCTGCCACTCATTACTCATCCACTATATAATGGCTTGTCTCACGTCTTGTGTTTGTGAGATCGTTGTTCTAAGTTTGAGGTGTTAACCCCCCGTCTGGCTTCAGTGTTGTTTTGCGTTTGGATGTCTGTGTTTCCCCAGAACCTCATCCACTCTTCGCACGTTCACTCAGCCACGGACACTTACCCTCGGCTCTATTCCCCCGCAGTTCCTGTGCCACTCTCTCCTGCTGCCTCACGCCGTCTACATCCGGATTACTCACCTTCTCTCCACCACCGTCTGGACTTCTCACCTCTTCACCATCCCCTCGGAGTATCGTTGTCTCATCATCATTGTTTGGGTATGTACCATCGCCATATCTTCTCATTAAAAGGTTAAACTCGCTATTGTTTCCAGACTGTCCTTTCACCAGCCGTCACAGAACGATCTCACCAACATGGAAGCAGCGAGCACCAATACCCTCACCGACTTCATGCACCACAGTGTCAAAAGAATGGATCAGCAGCAGGAGAGTATCTCGAACACCAGACGCGCTGGTGGCAGGTGTCGGAGCTCACCCAGCAGATCCATCAGCTCACGTCTCCCACTGCGCCCATCACACCGCCTGCGCCGTCCGTTCTCCCGGGGATTCCCCAGGACCACTTCCGGCCAGAGCTGCGACTTCCGGCGCCGGAGAACTATGTGGGTGAGCCAACCTTTTGTAGAACATTTCTTAACAAATGCTCGATGCATTTCTCTCTACAGCTCCACACTTTCGCTACGGAGGAATCCAAAGTAGCGTTCACGCTCACATTTCTCTCTGGCAAGACTGCCTTATGGGGAACGGCGGTGTGGGAGAATCAAAATCCGTGTTGTGCCTCGTTCCACCTCCTATCGGATGAAATGAAGAGAGTCTTCAACCGGGCCGCGACCGGCAGGGAGGCCGCCTATCGCCTCTCAGGACTCCGGCAACGATCTTCATCCGTAACCAAATACTCCATCGTGTTCCGTACCCTGGCGGCCGCGTGCCAGTGGAACGAGGCGGCGCAGTGGGATAGATTCCTGCATGGGTTATCCGACCGTGTTCAGCAGGAGATCTACCTCCTCGAGCTGCCCCCTACTCTCAACGAACTCATTGACCTGGCGTGGCGTTTCTCTCCTGGTAGGGGTGCTTGAGTCGAGAGAACACGGTCGGTTCTGTCGACGATCACGAGCCCATGCAGGTGGGTAGAGCTCGGCTGTCCCAGAGGGAGAGGGAATGGCGGAGGTCTCAAGGACTATGTCTATACGGCAGAGGCTCTGACCATAACACTTACTCTTGCCCGGTAAAAGAGTCAGCCCGATAGTAAATCTTAGGCTACTATCGGGTGTGATATCTGCTGAGAAGTCCATCACACTGATCACATCTGGAAACCATCAAGAAACCATATCCTTTTTCCTCATGGACTCTCCTGTTGCTCCCATTGTTTTAGGTCACCCCTGGTTGTTCAAACATAATCCACGAGTGGAATGGGGTTCTAACACTGTCACATTGTGGAGTGAAAGTTGTCATGAGTCTTGTCTGGTTTCTGCTTGTCCTGTTGTTCCTGTTTCTGTTTTTCAGAAGGAGACCATGGTTTTGCCAAACGTGCCCGTTGAGTATCTGGACCTGAAGGAAGTGTTCAGTAAGTCACGAGCTGCTTCTCTTCCTCCGTATCGTCCCGACGACTGTGCCATAGACTTAGTGTCAGGTAAATCTCCGCCTAAAGGCAAGTTATACTCTCTTTCTATTCCTGAGAGGGAGGCCATGGAGAAATACAATTCTGATTCCTTAGCCTCTGGGTTAATCTGTCCTTCCTCTTCTCCAGCGGGGGCGGGGTTCTTTTTTGTGGGTAAGAAGGATGGCTCGCTGCGACCTTGTATTGATTACCAAGAGTTGAACAACATCACTATTAAAAACACTTATCCTTTACCACTCATGTCTTCAGCTTTCGAGAGGTTGCAGGGAGCATCTGTATTCACAAAATTGGATTTACGTAATGCTTATCATTTGGTCCGCATCAGGAAGGGGGATGAATGGAAAACTGCCTTTAACACACCTAGAGGGCACTTTGAATATGTGGGGATGCCGTTCAGGCTCTCCGACTCACCCGGGGTTTTCCAAGCACTCGTGAATGACGTGTTGAGAGATCAGTTTATATATGTTTACCTGGATGACATACTGATTTTTTCTTCATCTCTCCAGGAACATGTTCAACACGTCAGTCGAGTGCTCCAGAGGTTACTAGAGAATGGGCTTTTTATCAAGGCGGAGAAGTGCGTATTCCATGCACAGTCGGTCCCCTTCCTAGGGTATATCGTGTCATCTGAGGGAATACGAATGGACCCTGACAAAGTAAAGGCTGTGATAGATTGGCCATCTCCAGATTCCCATAAGGCCCTACAGCGGTTTCTGGGGTTCGCCAATTTCTATCGTCGTTTCATTCGTAATTTCAGCCAACTAGCCTCACCTCTGACAGCCTTGACCTCTCCCAGTACTCCGTTCAGGTGGTCTGACGCAGCTGAGGCTGCGATCACTAACCTCAAGAACTGCTTTGTTTCGGCTCCCATCCTTGTGGCCCCTGATCCCACACGGCAGTTTGTGGTGGAGATCGATGCATCAGAGGTGGGGGTAGGAGCAGTATTGTCCCAATGTGCTGCTTCAGACGATAAGGTACACCCTTGCGCGTTTTTTTCACATCGATTATCTCCTGCCGAACGTAATTATGACATTAGCAATAGAGAGTTGTTGGCGGTCAAATTAGCGTTGGAGGAGTGGCGCCACAGGTTAGAGGGTTCAGGGGTTCCCTTTATTGTTTGGACCGATCACAAGAATTTAGAATACATCAGAACTGCAAAAAGACTCAATTCCAGGCAGGCTCAATGGGCACATTTTTTCGGTCGTTTTGAATTTACCCTATCGTACCGCCCGGGTTCCAAAAATGTCAAACCCGATTCTTTGTCACGTCTTTTTGATCCCTCCGCCTGTCCCGTTACTCCCGAGTGTATTTTGCCTGAGAAATTAGTAGTCTCAGCACTCGTATCGCGTCTCGTAGATGGGGAACCAACATATTCGGTTAATTGCATTCTGGACTCGAGACGAAGGGGACGAGTATTCCAGTATCTGGTGGACTGGGAAGGTTATGGTCCGGAGGAGAGGAGTTGGGTACCTGCTAGGGACATATTGGATAACTCCCTTATTGATGAATACAATCAGCAGGTAGGCCCTTCTGGGAACTCAAGGAGGAGTTCTTGGGGGGGGGGGGGGTGGGGGGGGTACTGTCACGGTTGGTAAACCATGATCTCGGGATGTTTACACTTTGTGGTGAATTCTGTGTGTTCCGCGTCTGCACTGATTAGTTGAGGGCGTTTCTGTTAATTGTATCAGCAACAGCTGCCACTCATTACTCATCCACTTTATAATAGCTTGTCTCACGCTAGCTTGTGTTTGTGAGATCATTGTTCAATGTTTGAGGTGTTAACCCCCCGTCTGGCTTCAGTGTTGTTTTGCGTTTGGATGTCTGTGTTTCCCCAGAACCTCATCCACTCTTCGCACGTTCACTCAGCCACGGACACTTACCTTCGGCTCTATTCCCCCGCAGTTCCTGTGCCACTCTCTCCTGCTGCCTTACGCCGTCTACATCCGGATTACTCACCTTCTCTCCACCACCGTCTGGACTTATCACCGCTTCTCCATCCCCTCGGAGTATCGCTGTCTCATCGTCATTGTTTGTTTATGTACCATCGCCATATCTTCTCATTAAAACTTTAAATTCGCTATTGTTTCCAGACTGTCCTTTCACCAGCCGTCACAACTATACAAATAAATTTGAATTTAATTTAATTGAAAATCAATTTTAATCAATTAGAATTCTGCCTAAATAATATAGCCTAGAAACTGCTGCAAGAATGCTGCCTTTATAACCACTAAAATATGTCACTCATCTAAGTTCATAGTGATCTACACTGCACAATACACAACACAATGAATATCTTACATCCTGTCTGCACATTGTTATAATGATGAGCATGCAAAACTCCTCACTGAACAAAAAACTCAGACATTTTGAGTTATATTGAGTGGATTTTAGATGATTGCTCCTTTACGCTTAAGGAAGATTAAGGAAAACAGTCTGACAACGTGGTATAATGAGAACACTAACAGCCTAAAGAGAATAGCCCAGAAAATGAAGTGCAGCTGGAGGAAAACAAAACTAGAAGTATTTGGCATTGCTTGGCAGGAAAGTACCCTATCCTACAGAAAAACATTAAAAACTGCTAAATCTGATTACTTTTCTTCTCTTTTAGAAGAAAACAAACATAACCCCAGGTATTTATTCAATACAGTGGCAAAATGAACGAAAAATAAAGCATCAACAGGTTTTGACATTTCCCAACAGCACAGCAGTAATGACTTTATGAACTACTTTACTTCTAAAATCAATACGATTTGAGATAAAATTCTAACCATGCAGCTATCAGCTACAGTATAGCATCAGACAGTGCACTATAGAACCCCTGAGGAACAGTTCCACTCATTATCTACCATAAGAGAAGAATTGTATAAACTTGTTAAATCTGCTCTTGACCTGCTCTTACCATCTGATCGTGGTTGAATCTCTCTAATAGTGGTATTGGATCTTAGTGCCGTGTTCACCACAACATTTTCTTGAATAGACTAGTAAACTTTGCTGGCATTAATGGAAGTGCGTTAGTATGGTTCATATCTTACTTATCTGACTGCCATCAATTTGTTGCAATGAATGAAGAGGTATCATATCCATCACAAGTGCAGTATGGAGTACATCAAGGCTCAGTACTAGGGCCATTACTTTTCATTGCTTTTATGTTACCCTTGGGAAGTATCAGGAAGCATGGTGTTAGCTTTCACTGTTATGCTGATGATACTCAACACTATATTTCTTTATGGCCCGGAGAAACATTCCAATTTTAACAATTTATGGAATGCATAATCAATAATATAAAAACCTGGATGAGGAGTAATTTCTTACTGCTAAATTCTGAAGATGAATGGTTCTGAATGGTTTAGCACCTCAGTATTTGAACAAGCTCTTGATGCAGTATAGTCCTCCACATCCGCTGCATTCTTAGAACTCTGGCAATTTGATAATAACTAGAATATCAAAATCAATAGCGGGAAGCAGATCCTTTTTCCTATTTAGCGCCCAAACTCTGGAATAACCTACCTAACATTGTTCGGGAGGCAGACACACTCTATCACTTTAAAACTGTTTAACGACCCATTTCTTTAACCTGGCTTTAAAACATTTTCTAATATTGAAATCTGTTAAAGGATTTTTAGGCTGCAATAATTAGGAAAACCGAACCAGGAACAATTCCCATAACACACAACATGCCCAGCTATTAGAGTTGTTATTCGGTGGAGTAAATGATGTAATTCATGAGAAACAGGTGAATAAAGACTGAGATAAAGAACTTCAACAGTTGTGTTTGTTCATGTTATAACGCGTAACCCTCACATGTTACAACCCGCTACACTGTGTCCATATGGAGCATGTTGTCACATTTCACTTCCATTCTTTCAGGGTAAATGAAAAAAAAGTGTATAATGTAATTATGAAACAAGACTACATATTTATACTAGACGTGATATAAATTATCTAAATTAGAGAAATCTAAATGTTGTGCCTAAGAAAAGAAGATATTTAAAAAATAAAAATATTGGTAAGAAAAGAGTTGCTGGTAGCCATCGACTTCCCTAGTAAGGAGAAAACTATATTACGGAAATCAGTGGCTACCAGCAAATGTTTGGATAAGACTATACAGTATATTCACATGGAAATTGTACTGTAAGTCACTTGCCTAAAGAACTAAGAGATTTTTTTCTGGACCACAAACAGTGTGAGTGGGAATAGTGTGCCAAAGCTTAATGCTGAGGATTAGGGCACTGTTCTTTTCATATCCCCATACAAGAGCATAGCTTGCCTTATAAAACACCACAGATTTAAAGCACAAGTCACTGTAAATAACACTACCAAATGAATAAATAAGCAGCCTGACAATGATAGAGTAGATGTATACAAATTGATGAATCTTCTGTCATGACAGAAACAGAGAAATCCCATAAGGAAGGCTATTTCAAAGATTACGAGACAGAAACAAACTTTGGCTCTCTCTTGATACTGAAGGACTAGACCATTAAAGGAAAGAAAAATTACACTTCTGTCATTATTTACTCACAATCATGGCATTACAAACCTCTGTAGGGCTTTCTGTCTTCTAAAGAAAGTATTTTGAAAAATACAATGAAAGTCAATGGGGTCCAATGTTGTTTGGACTATATTCCTTTATTAATGTTTTTATAACTGATATGGAACTAAACACTTTCTGTCACTTGATGTTCATAACAAGCCTGCCTTTACATGCACAGCACCAGGCTGCTCGACAACATCTTACATGACCTTTATTCTGAACACATACTTACAAACATGCCCTAACCAAACGTTATAATGCATAAATTCCTTAATATATGTGTGTGTGTGTGTGTATATATATATATATATATATATATATATATATATATATATATATTCTGTTCTCAACCCAGACAGCTTTAGAGTTTGCTTGAGTTTTTGGTTAATTCCTCTATAGTTGTATATGATAACTGGAGCCTATGACAAGGAATCTGGTTTGTGTTGGAAGTTATTATTTGTTTTTCTGTATTTATGTTATTGTTTGGGAGTCACACTTACCTTCTTTGCGGTCAAAAGTGACCGAAGCCTTGAAATGTTACTTTTTTCTTTCTTCAGGAAAACCAATGTAATATATTTTTGTTCAATAATATTTTTTTGATTATATATTATTTCCTAGGGAATTTTATGATACTATGCAATATTTATACAATTTTAATGAGCTATTTTCTCCATTAGAATTAATATATATATATATATATATATATATATATATATATATATATATATATATATATATATATATATATATATATATATATATATATATATATATAATCTCTTTATTTACTATTTTTTTTATAAATGCAATAGTTCACATTAAAATAGAGTGAAAGCATTTAAAATACATTTTATTTTTTTTATGTGAGAATTGGGCAATCTGGAGGCATTAAAAAAGTAAAAACTTGTGTAATGTTGAGGAACCTCTTGTATTAACACCCTATATAGATATATACAGAGGCTTTTGGATTACCACAGTTTTTTAGACCTCATTTAATTTTTTTTTTTTAGGTTTTGCATTTAGATCTTTATCTAGACAATCTAAAAGATTACTTTTTGTCAAGGTTTAGATAGTTTTGGTTAGATAAGTATCAGGTTTTACATTATGATTACAGTCAAACATTAAAATCTTATTAGAAAGGGAACACCTAGAAAGCATTTTTGTTACTCGGTATTTGATAACTGAAAAATCTAACAAAATAAGGAATGAAAAGTGATCATTCAAAACACTATACAAACATTTTGTAATTAATATTTCATTCAATGTACTTAAATGTTAGAGAGAGAGAATGAGAATCTCTTTTGGATTTTTTTATTTGAGTTATTTATTTTATTTCAATAACTTGGAAAAAAAAAGATTTTATTCTGATGCAGTCTAAGCAGTTCATTTGTGTGTGTATGTGTGTGAGAGAGAGAGCACCTTTTGTATTTTTTCCATTTATTGATTGGTGTCTATTTTGCACTCCTGATATTCTGGAGAGTCACCCCTTGGTTGCTGCACACTTTTTTCCTATGTCGGTCATTTTTGACCGCGAAGAAGGTAAGTGTGACAATTTTTTTTTGGACTCTTTAACATATCCAAATCATGTCCATGATTTTTTTGTGTGTTCATATTGCTAATGTGACAAAAGTCACCAAGTGTCATCTCATTCCGTTGAAGCTACGATTTTTTGAATTTCAAAATATACACATTTTTGGTCAAAAATGACCGAAGAGGGCCAGAGGGGTTAAGCTTATATTGTTAGTTTATTGGGAAAGTAAGTAGAGAGGTGGGTGCCATTTTTGTTTATCATGCTATTTGTTTTCTCCTGTTTATGCTAGTAAGGAAGTTAGTTTATTCTTATTGTATTTTTGTGTCTTTCTTTTGGTAGTTTGGTTAGTTTCTCCCTAATAGTTGGTTTTTGTTTGTTATGTTGCCGTTGCCCCCTCTCGAAGTCTTGACATCCTCCCATACCTGTTAAATAAAGAACTTGCTTTTGATATGAGTCAAATGTTGGCTTTTGTTAAAGCCCTGGGCTTGGGAATCGAACCTTGCTGCCTCCACACATCACCTTTGCTTATTGTGTTACGTGGTCCTACAGCCCTAGATTTACCGGGAACGTAACCATGTTGTACTGTATATTAATTTTAGATGCTTCTCTGATAGGGTCCTTCCACAGAAGTGCCTGATGTTGGTCTAGTAGCAACATGATTCATCTAAACTACAGGAATATCCTACTGATATTAATCAAAGCATGGCATTATGGGTGGGTTGCTTACAGTTTCCTAAGCTTACAATGAACAAGATATTAATTTGTTCAATGTGTAAAACAAGACATTAGTTTGGCAGTGACTAAGTATCTAGTGGTTTTGGCTTGATTAAATACTTGGCATTAAAAGTTTTAAAAACAACACCTGTAAGGAGAATCCAATCATACTTCACAGATTCAGACTAAAAGAGTAAAACCAGCTTGGTTACAGTTTTATTTAATATATTTAAAATAATGGTAACATTTGTCTTGAAGTCTTGTGATGATCTAAGCCAGGGGTGACCACACTTGATCCTGGAGGGCCGGTGTCCTGCCGAGTTTAACTCCAACTTGCCTCGATACATACGCAGGAAAGTTTCAGGTATACCTAGTAAGAGCTTGATTAGCTGGTTCAGGTGTGTCTGATTATAGGGTTAGAGGCAGCAAAACTTCTCCAGAGCCGAGCCTGGTGATCCCTGATCTAAGCTAAGACCTTTGAACACGGTCATGGAACAGAAGAAAGACAACAGAGATAGATTTATTAATTATTTATTAAAAATTGCCATAGAAAAATAAATATATATTCAATATTAATAAGAGATACTGATATTAACAAAGATTCTAATGAGTGACTCTAAAGAAACTTGTTAGCATGTCTCAATTTCTCCTGTTTATTCAGGACATTTAATCTCTCCTTACGTCTCATGCCTTGGGACTTGTAACATTAGGCGATGATTACAGTTTGTGATCATAATGAATACAATATAAGGATAGGCTTTACCGATGCTATTTATCTGACCTATCACTGCTGACTTTTGTCCATATGAAGTCATGTATAACATTTGTGTGGGTGTTCACTCTGTCACCATGTCCTCACCTTACACGTCATTTACAGCAGACTCTGAAGACAGCATTTGTTAGCACTTGTCTTAAACCACACTAATGCTCTTATTCAAAATCCACTCCTGTGGGTTTTACAAGACAATTTGGGCACAAATAACAGAGGGGTGTGACCTTTAAAAAGATTAACTTTAACTATTTATTCTCTAATGAACAGAAAATAAAAATATAAGACTGTCAGTTTTGGACAAGCTACTCATCAGACTAATCCAGAGGTGTAAAGAGTACACAAAAAGCATACTTGGGTAAAAGCAAAGTTAGATTATGGCAAAACTGACTCCATTACAAGTTTCAAGTCACCGATTTGAGTAGAAGTAGAATGCTTTGTTGATACAGAGCATTCAAGAAGATAAGATTCATCTTGATTCTAAACAGCTGCAGGAGAATACAGAAAAGTTAAGGAAATGTAAAATTCCTTCCAAGTCCCAACTGCACAATGTAACCTCAATGCAAATGAAACATATTTTAAAGAAAATACATGTCATAAAACAGGCATCTTCTGAAAAATTCTCACAATTCAGATATTTTTCTCACTCACAATTATGACTTTATTTCTAAGAATTGAGTTTATATCTCACAATACTGACAACTTGCAATTGTGAGTTTATATCTCACAGTTCTGAGAAGAAAAGTTTAATTTGCGCCCATGCTCACGCACTTGGCTAATATTCAGAAAAACTACACTCTTGCTTGTGTGATAGGCCCATTACTTAACTATATAATATCTTAAAAACATGAATGTAGCCAGGGTTTGAAAATGTCTGGGGTGGGGTTAAGAATTGTGCTATTATAACCATACAAATAACTCATTCAATTCAATTCAATTCAAGGTCATAGCGTTTTTTACGATACAAATCATTACAAAGCAACTTTACAGAAAATTAAATTTCTACAATATTTAGTAGTAGCTTATAAGTGGTGACTGTCAGTTTATGTGCATATGACAGGATTTTTTCAGAAAAATTAATACAAGACGTAGCCAGCCAGATGATGAACATTATTAACAGCAATTATTTTATGATACAATCACACTCGTAGCAATATTTGTTAGTTCTGTTTGTTGATTCAGGCTTAGCATCATCTGGGGTCCTCTGAGGGTCAGCATCATCTCTTCTCAGGTGTTCTGGATCCAGACTGAAGCTTGTGTAAATCCTACATCCCGTGGCAAAACATAGAAACAAATAGAGACATCATTAGGATAGCTGCTGTTCCAACAAAGCAAAATTAATTAGTTTAACCAAAGATAAAGAATAATAATGTGCATTTGATCTGATACCACTGCAGTCACAAATAATGAGATGCATTATTTGAATGCTTGGCGAAAGAGATGTGTTTTTAATCTAAATTTAAACAGAGAGAGTGTGTCTGAACCCCGAACATTATCAGGAAGGTTATTTGGAAGCCAAATGTGAAAAAGCTCTGCCTCCTTTAGTAGACTTTGCTATCCTAGGAACTCAAGGTCAAGTTCAAGTTATCTTTATTTCATACCCGCAGGTAAATTCAGTCATCCAAAATGAAACATAGAAAACATAAAACAGACATAAAACAGGCTGCACCATGACACAAACACATCCTCTGTCCAAATTAACTATCAAATACTAAAACATCTTTCTTACTCATATTATTTAAAATTTCAATTGCCACTGGAACAAAAGTATATCTAACAAACCAAAGACCAGAAGGAAGTAACTGAAAGTCATTCCTTAAGGGATGTGACCGATCATTCGAGACAACACTTGCTTTCTGGTACAGCTGATTTGTATGAATATTTCCCAAATTCCTCTGATTTACTCCAATTATCCTACTCGCTGTTCTAAAATCAATGATCATGCCTTTCAGTCACAAAATCATCCTGGACTGTGACCAGACTCTTTCCCCTGTAGCAGGCTCACTATCACTATCAGCAAACTTAATAAATATCCTGTTTTCATGTAAGGTTTGACACATATTGGTGTACAAAATATATAGTAATGGTGAAAGAACACAGCCATGAGGGGATCCTGTGGATAAACATAATACATATGAGAAGCTACCATTCACTTTTACCCTCTCCATTCTGTTAGTTGAAAAGTCCAGTATCCATCCCACTAGGGTGACCACCTGCTAATAAGCCCAAGGGGGGACAAGGGGTATGTTTCTGAGGGACAATGTGCCCACCCCATGGGCAGACTCACTGATAGTGGTTTACCCATTTCTAGCACATTCCACCTTACATGGTATATTAATGATGCCCTATTCCCCTAAACATGTGTAACTGCTGATGTATGCTCATGACAGAATTGACAAATGCACTTCCACTTTTTTACTTTACGACTTTTTTACGATTTACTTTAGCTATTTAATTTTATTTATTTTTCATTACAATGAATTCACTTTAAATAAATTAGAATATAAAATTATAGGATTAAAATGAATTGTAGTTGCTCAAAACCACAGGAACAGTAAAAAAAAAAAAAAAGGCAGGCGCATGAAAAAAAAAAAACAGTTTGAAACAGGACACACCTTCTCTTTTTTAATTGATGATGGCCGTGCCTCAGAGTCTCTTTCTCCATTTTTCGAATTGGAAAGCGTGCATCTAAAAGTTCCTTCCCAGTGTGTCTGGTATGCACGTGCGTGCGCTGTCATGACAACAACGAAAAAGTTGACAACAACCTAGTCAGCAGTTCAACTGAGGGGTGGGTGTGTTGACAGTACAGTAGCGTGCTGAACTGTCAAGTAATGTTCGTTTGGCTGCCTGGGGCTCGAGGATATAGAGCGAGCAACTTTTTTTGAGCAAGGATTGATTATGCGGGACACAGTCTCAATTTGTGGGACGCATGAATTGGGCTTCAAACGCTGTGCGCGCACGCGCAATGCGGGACGGGTGGTCACCCTACATCCCACTAAGTTGTGGTTCAACTTGTAATACTCTAGCAATCTTCTGGCCAGAATATGAGGCTGTATAGTGTTAAAAGCAGAAGAGAAGTCAATGAACAACAGCCTTTCATGCGTATTTGTCCCCTCCAGATGCTTAGTCAGTAAGTTTAACAACATAAGTGAAGCATCCTCAACACTTCTATTCGCTCTATATGCAAATTGCATAGGATCGAGGGCTTGTCCAGTTTTACTCAATATCTCAGACTACACCAATTTCTCAAATGATTTCATTAAGGAGGTGAGGGCAACTGGCCTCAGATCATTTAACACTTTAGGGTTATTGCATTTGGGAACAGGAGTACTAATAGTAAACTTTTTCCACAGGCTAGGTACCTTCTGTTCCCGTAGTGACCAATTAAAATTATCAGAAAATATTGAAGTTAATTGCTTTGCACAGTGCTTTAATATTCTCCCAGACTATGTGGGAATCATCCTTACACAGGCATCGCAATTCTTCTACTTCATCTTTAAAATCAAAACTTTCAAATCTTGAATAAAACCTATTAAGAGCATTTGATCTAAAACCATCAATACACAAAGTGCTCTTCTTCACATTATGCTGTAATCCCACAATTTTCTTCATACCAGACCACGCTGAGCCTAAATTATTGTCTGCTAAATTATTTTCTAACTTAACTTTGTATGCTTGCTTAGCTTTAAGGATCTCCGTTCTAACCTCATTCCTCGCTATTGCCCTCTCTAAACATTACATTTATGTGTAGGCACAATCATATCCTCACAAAAGGTTATATATGAACATACAACATCAGTCAGTTCGTCAATATGTTCACGAGAGTCTTTGAACACCTCTCCAATCCGTACAATCGAAGCACCCTTGCAGACGGGCGATAGAGTCTTTGGACCTCTCTTGAATAAGGGTCTATATATAAGAAGGAGCTGCACACAATTGTGGTCAGCGGATCCCAAAGCTGACAATGGTACAGACTTGTATGCCCCCTTTATAGTCCCATAACAGAGATCCAGCTTATGATTTTATTTTGTCTTGTTGGGCCTGTGATGTATTGATAGAAATTTGGCAGGGTCTTTTTAAGTGACACATGATATATATATATATTATATATAAGTCAAGTCAGTTCATACCTTTGGAATGAGAGTTTGTACAGATATGTTCTAGCATGTTACATTAAAATATAATTTGTATTGTCATTTTATGTGTCATGTTTTATGTTAAATGTGTTATGGACAGTGTTTTGAACTATATATTTTCATTCATTTATATGGTGACAGTGATATCTTCATAAACCTGTTCTGAGTAGTTATTTGATTTTACAGTTACACACAGCCAATTAAACGGCACGCCTGCACATTCAAATACTGTTTTCCACATTTCACAATAATAAAGTCCTCAACATTTTAACACAATTCGGGAGTATGAGATGCATTTAAAAATGTTAAACTTATATTTGAGGGTTTTTTTTTTGTTTTTTTTCTAGATTTCAGCTCTGGACTTTTGCAACCGACCTTGTGAGATGCATTAGTGAAGAATATTACAAAAGATGTGTGTCTGTTTTGTGTCAAGACACAGGTTGGTCATTTAGCCTTAAGGAAATTATTTAACACACCCGTTCTATTGTGTTACCGGTTACTCTAAAACACGCTGTTAGTGTGTTTCTCATTTTTTAAACTCCCCTTTAGAAAACACCTGCACTGCCTATCTCACACCCTCAGTGCCAAGGATAATGAAACAAAAGACAGGATAGTTTTATCCGATGTAGTCAGAGAACTAGGTGAGGCTGTCTCATGTTTTTTTTTTTTTTTTTTTTCATGTGACATGTTGTTTGCCAGCACTGACTACACACAGATATTAGATGAGATTATGATAAGAGAATGTGTGTTGTAACACTGACAGACTATCGCAAATGCATTTCTCAGACACTGTAGTCTAAACTTATCAAATAGTTTTCCGCAATGACAATAAAAGATAGACATTTTCAAGCTTACAGTTGAATAAAAAAATAAATATAAAATAAAGGGAGCATAACACTCTGTACACTCATCTGCATCTTATTAAATCATAAAAGTGATCAAGGGGAAAAAAGGAGTAATTCATCTTTTTATTACAGTATCCTATAAATTTTGATTTATCATTTTATCATAATTGAAAACCATATTCTGTTTTAATCCTCATTAATTAATTAATCCTCTACTACACACCTTCTCATTCAAAGAGTTTTCTTTATTTTCATGACTATGAAATTTGTAGAGTCCCACTGAAGGCATCAAGGGCTATTTGAGCAAGAAGGAGAGTGATGGGGTGCTGCTCCAGATGACCTGGCCTCCACAGTCACCGGACCTGAACCCAATCCAGATGGTTTAGGGGTGAGCTGGACCGCAGACTGAAGGCAAAAGGGCCAACAAGTGCTAAGCATCTCTCGGGGAACTCCTTCAAGACTGTTGGAAGACCATTTCAGGTGACTACCTCTTGAAACTTTTGGTCTGTACTGTGTATATATATATATATATATATATATATATATATATATATATATATATATATATATATATATATCGGAAGATTGCACTTTTAATTTTATTTAAGTGCAATGTGATTATAATGTAAGGATTTGATTTTGCTTTATTGTACAATTTATGACTTGTTTTCTTATTTTTGTTCAAATTAATTAATTAATTCATAAATGAAATTATTAAAAAGGGCAGAAATATAGAAATGCATATTTAAATTAAATGACTGAACAAAAAAAAGGAATAAAAAAAGAGCAAAATAAGCAATGTACGAAACGTTTCAAAGACTGGGGGGAAAAAATATGTCAATGACTTGCTGAAGTGCACGAAGATCAGCTATGTGTTTGATCAGAAATAACGTCTCCCTCTCTCTCTATACTGTGTATAAATAAATTAATTTAAATAATTTTTAGCATTTAGCAGACGATTTTATTCAAAGCGACTTGACAGTGCATTCAGCCTAACATTTTTTTTTTTTTACCTAACATAGTATATAAAGTATGTTATATATTATTATGTTAAGTATAATATTATAGACTATAATATTGTATTGTTTTATAGTTAGTATATCCAAGTTGTCTGTCTGGAACGCAGCATTAAGTTAACGTCAATAAACAATCGTGTACTACAATTAAGAGCCATTCTATAGCGTGACATTACAGCACCTGACAAACTGATAGCGACTCCTAAGTAGCACTTAAAGCACAGATACGTGCAACTGTGTTAAGTGCATTGTTGGGAAACGCACATGAAACAATAACGAACGATTGCAAAATTACTCGTAGAAAACGCTCTTAAACTCTAAGATCAATCGTTATCGGGAAACCGGGCTTGCATATACTAGTCGAGCAGTCGAGTGATTGACCACTTCAACCACTAATTGACGCTGTCGAAAACAATCGACTACTCGAGAGACATGCACATAGGTACAACGTGGTTTTTAGGATTACAATATTGCATGTAGCTGCTACTTTCTATGACCTTATCTATGTTGCATGTAAAATTAAAATATGTAATGCAATAATTAGGGGTGTGCCTGACGCCGAATACCTTATTCAGAATGGCATGGATGACTTAAAAAACTGACAAGGAATAATTTTGAGTTTGAGTTTGCTACATAACAGTTGGGCCAGGGGATCAGCGCAATATTATACACAGACCTCTAAAGTCACGAGTGTGAAGTGAATGAATGGAAATTTTATGAGTGAAAAGAGCGCAAATCAAACACTGTATTGTTGTTGCCTCTTCATGTATCCCTCAGAAATCAGAGCTTTGCAAGAGTAATATTACCTAGGCTATAATAATACATCATACATGTTCTATTATTTGTATATATTTAAAAGGCAATGATTTAATGATATGATATTGAATGGAATAAACACAGTGTGCTCACCAACCAAAGAGCCACGCTGCGTGTCAGTCTCTCAAATACCAAACCAGTTCTCTCTCAAGAGTAGGCTAATAATCAGCTTCGATACAGATACATTTTATATTTGGCCTAAATGTTTTCATCTTTATCTTTTGCTGGTTTGCACGGCACGCACACATTTGTTTAGTGAAGTTCACTAAACATTAAGACTCGCTTAAAGAGTTGAATGAATTCACTCGTGTTCAAATGATCACTAACCGTTTGTCAAGACATCTCTCTGCTTTGCATGATAAATATTATTTAGTTTAACACGGCATACTTGTTCAGTGATAACTATGAAAAAGAGATTCATAGTCCTATTCATAGTCTTATCAAGTAACTACGATGTTGGTTAAATCCAATTGTAAAAACGGTTAATTTTGTGATTGTTACAGATACAAATACTGTCTGTTACATGAAAATGTTAATATGTAATATCCTAATTATAAAGTTTTGACAATTTACATATATAATTGTTGCATTTGGCTATCAACTAATAAGAGTTTATTGATAAGAACTATTTCATGTCTTTTAATTTACACTTGTCGTCTTAGAAATTCACAAACATTTATTTCAACTGTTATCAGATAACAGTAATAAATATTTCTTGAGCAGCAAACCAGAATGCATGGTGTAATGATGCTAAAAACTCAGTTTTCACTGTAGCTTTGATCAAAAGATAATTTTTCTTAAAAAAAGAAAATAACACCCCAATCTTTTTATTTGTATTGTAACAACAAAAACAACAACAACAATGATGATAATAATATAAAATTGTATGTGTGCGTGTAATATTTGAATAGATAATTATTTTTATCTGCAGTGAAACGTGTAGTAACTATGTGAACTGAAAAAAGCTTTGGACCATATATTAGCAAATAAAGGTCATAAAGAAAGTGAAGTCGATGGCTCTTTACTGCCCTCTACTGTCCACACTGCCTTTGTTTATTGTGTCAAAAAAAGGTGGTAAAGAATTTTATTATCTTTCATACCATAAAGTATTTCATTATATGTTTAATTATTAATTCATTCCTGTGGTTCTCAAGAGACTATACAGTCCTGTCCAGTTGGACGCATGCACAAATTGTATTATTTTAGCTGCTGACCAAAACATTCAAGTTACATATTATATACTGTACATATACAAGTTATATAATGATTATGGGCTAAAAGTGCACACTTTGAGCTTTAATTTGACGATATTCTCATCACAGTTGGAGGAAAGGTTAATGAATTACAGCTCTTTAATATGTACTTGCCCCCTTTTTAAAGGGACCTTGGGTAATTGGACAGTTGACTGAAAAGTCATTTCATGGACAGATGTGGGCTATTCCTTCATTATTTCTACATCAGTTAAGCATGTAAACGTTCTGGAGTTGAAGTGTGTCATTTGCATTTGGAAGCTGTTGCTGTGAACCACATCATGTGGTCAAAGGATCTCTCTATACAACAGAGACAAACAATTTACATTATTTCCAAATCCATCAGAAAAAAGGAACATAGGAATGGCTGAATCAACAATTTGGTACAATCTGAGAAATAAAAGAAAGCACTAGTGAGCTCAGCAACATAAAAAGGCTGGGATGTCCACGAAGGACAACAGTGGTGGATGATCGGAGAATTCTCTCTATGGTAAAGAAAAACCCTTTCACATCATCCAACCAAGAGAAGAACACTCTCATGGAGACAGACGTGTCACTGTCAAAGTATACAATCAAGAGAAGACTTCACCAGAGCAAATACAGAGGCTTCACCACAAACTGCAAACAAGACCAGATTAGACTTTGCCAAAAAACTTATAATAAAGCAAAACAACTTCTGGAAAGCATTCTTTTCTCTTTCATTCATGGTGGAGCAGTGTGATGATATGAGCGTGCATGGCTTCCAGTGGCACTGGGTTACAGGTGTTTAGTGTTGAACGAGACAGAAGACAGAAGCAGATGGATCAATTCTGAAGTGTACAGAAGACAGAAGCATTTTACATTTTATAATATAATATAATTTGATTTGATATTTTAACTGATGGGTAATTTGATGCTGTGCAGCTCAACCTCACCTGAGTTTGCTGATGTCCGAGTCCTCATCTTTGACCTCGGGCACTAACAACACATCTCCTGGAGGTCCGTTTTCATTGCGGTAGACTTTTTCTACTTGTTTCTTAAACACGGGGGCATCGTTCATATCAATGACTTTCACTGACACTTTGGCAGTGTTTGGTTTTGGTGAGGGGCCTGTTACAGGCTTTCCATCAACACACTGAAACAATTTCTCCTCGTTCTCGACTGCTAGGAGTGTAAATCTGTGAAGTCTGTATCTCTTTACAACGGAAGTCGGTGTTTGTGAATTTGGGCAGCCTACCCTTCTTTCAGTTCCCTCCCTTACCCGTTGCTCATATCCTGTCGCCTAGCAACCGTGACAGCGCTAAGCAAGACGCGGGTGAAGAGCTCATCGTTCTCTCCCCGGACCTTTTAAACACTTCTGTCTGCTCTTTCGTCCTTAGAAGCGTTAAAAACAGCTTCAATCACTAACAAATAAGCTGTGTGTAAGGGGATATTCACACAGGCAGTAAGGAAGAAGCTAGTTTACGAAAGTAAACTTTTTTTATTTTATTTACATATACAGTATTGTTCAAAATAATAGCAGTACAATGTGACTAACCAGAATAATCAAGGTTTTTCGTATATTTTTTTATTGCTACGTGGCAAACAAGTTACCAGTAGGTTCAGTAGATTCTCAGAAAACAAATGAGACCCAGCATTCATGATATGCACGCTCTTAAGGCTGTGCAATTGGGCAATTAGTTGAATTAGTTGAAAGGGGTGTGTTCAAAAAAATAGCAGTGTGGCATTCAATCACTGAGGTCATCAATTTTGTGAAGAAACAGGTGTGAATCAGGTGGCCCCTATTTAAGGATGAAGCCAACACTTGTTGAACATGCATTTGAAAGCTGAGGAAAATGGGTCGTTCAAGACATTGTTCAGAAGAACAGCGTACTTTGATTAAAAAGTTGATTAGAGAGGGGAAAACCTATAAAGAGGTGCAAAAAATGATAGGCTGTTCAGCTAAAATGATCTCCAATGCCTTAAAATGGAGAGCAAAACCAGAGAGACGTGGAAGAAAATGGAAGACAACCATCAAAATGGATAGAAGAATAACCAGAATGGCAAAGGCTCAGCCAATGATCACCTCCAGGATGATCAAAGACAGTCTGGAGTTACCTGTAAGTACTGTGACAGTTAGAAGACGTCTGTGTGAAGCTAATCTATTTTCAAGAATCCCCCGCAAAGTCCCTCTGTTAAAAAAAAGGCATGTGCAGAAGAGGTTACAATTTGCCAAAGAACACATCAACTGGCCTAAAGAGAAATGGAGGAACATTTTGTGGACTGATGAGAGTAAAATTGTTCTTTTTGGGTCCAAGGGCCACAGGCAGTTTGTGAGACGACCCCCAAACTCTGAATTCAAGCCACAGTACACAGTGAAGACAGTGAAGCATGGAGGTGCAAGCATCATGATATGGGCATGTTTCTCCTACTATGGTGTTGGGCCTATTTATCGCATACCAGGGATCATGGATCAGTTTGCATATGTTAAAATACTTGAAGAGGTCATGTTGCCCTATGCTGAAGAGGACATGCCCTTGAAATGGTTGTTTCAACAAGACAATGACCCAAAACACACTAGTAAACGGGCAAAGTCTTGGTTCCGAACCAACAAAATTAATGTTATGGAGTGGCCAGCCCAATCTCCAGACCTTAATCCAATTGAGAACTTGTGGGGTGATATCAAAAATGCTATTTCTGAAGCAAAACCAAGAAATGTGAATGAATTGTGGAATGTTGTTAAAGAATCATGGAGTGGAATAACAGCTGAGAGGTGCCACAAGTTGGTTGACTCCATGCCACACAGATGTCAAGCAGTTTTAAAAAACTGTGGTCATACAACTAAATATTAGTTTAGTGATTCACAGGATTGCTAAATCCCAAAAAAAAAAAAAAAATGTTTGTACAAAATAGTTTTGAGTTTGTACAGTCAAAGGTAGACACTGCTATTTTTTTGAACACACCCCTTTCAACTAATTGCCCAATTGCACAGCCTTAAGAGCGTGCATATCATGAATGCTGGGTCTTGTTTGTTTTCTGACAATCTACTGAACCTACTGGTAACTTGTTTGCCACGTAGCAATAAAAAATATACTAAAAACCTTGATTATTCTGGTTAGTCACATTGTACTGCTATTATTTTGAACAATACTGTATATATACCGAATCCATCCTTGTTAGCATTAGTGACAAACTCAAAAATCTTTTTTTTTTGTCTTACATGTATGATGGGGTTTATTTCCCTGTCGATGGCCCGGTGTACATATGGATAAAATATAACTTAATTCACACCATATTCCTGATATTATCGATCAATATTATCAGATTAATTTTGATTGTTCACTTTTATTTTATATCCGTGAGTGCAGTACACCTGCAAAGCGTTAGCACTTGTTAGCTTGTCATTAGCATTTTCATTCGAACCTATCGCTGTTTTCTTTTCTCCTCTCCTCTCTCTCGCTCCAGTTTTTCACAAGTTCATCAAACAACTGTGGTAAGAATATTTCATCAAGCACGGTGAGTAATGGCTTCTCCTGCTATTGTTATTTGCACCTCTTGTCACAGGTATAGTTTATCTTTCTCTGTGGAAGATGAGTGTAACCCAGGTTACTAGTGATTAGTAGCAGAGAAAATAATGAAGCAAATATGAGATAAAATATGTATCTGTGACCTGAATAAAATATTTATAATCATAAATCTTTATAAGTAAAAAATATATATATATTTATATTAAGGATTATAAACTCATCCAATGAAATTGCATTTTGAATGACGTCATTACGTTTTCCGCTATCGCGGCAAATTACAACGCAGTGCGCGTTCCAGATCCTTCTTTTTTTTCCGTGAACTTGAGAGGAGAGCAGATGGCTGTCGCTGATCCAAGAGATTTAGTGCTTCAGAATTGAAAATAAATGACGTAAGATCAATTTAATACATCCCTATATCGTTATACATCAATGATATAAAATGTAGTATTTTTGTAACTGCAGAACCAGTTGATTTATCTCGTGTAACGTTCTTAACGCATGTTGGTAGCGCAGTTTTAGCGTTAGCATAATGCTGATGTAAATTATCTTACATACATATTTCTAATGAAGGACTGAGAGAAAAGCAGGGTGTGTCTGAGGGTGATATCTTCTAACGTGGATCATTGGGAGTTTTCTGGATTTTTCATATACATTTGAATGAGTTTCCTTGGTGAGTTGATGTGGTTTCATTTTATTTCCTTTACAATATGGGTTAAGGTTTTGTTAAAAATGTGTTTCATAAATTAACCATTTATTTGGTGTAGTGTAAATGATGGAAACAGACCTAAGAAGGAAATAGAGACAACAGTAATGGTAATTCCTGTGAAATAGCAATAGTTAATATGCTTAGTGTGTCAAACAAAGAAATTATACAAGTAACTGCATAAAATTAAAGTGCAATGCTTATTGTTAAAAAGAAATACCACAGAAGGAAAAGAAAAAACTTCTACAAAGAAATTTCATACACAGAAGTATATGAATGTATATTGTTTATTTGAAATTTGTGTTGAATCAGTATATACATTGTAAAGTGATGATTGATTATTTTTTATTTTTTTTATTTTTATTTTTTTTGCCTTGTCTATTCAAGGCCAGGTTTTTTTTTTTGTTTGTTTGTTTTTCTCTCTCCTTGCTGTTCCATGTGATGTTCTGTTGATGCTCATCTACTGCATGTGGCCTGTTCTGGATACGGATCAAGTGAAGTGTGAACCTTTTCCTGGATCGTGAACTGTCTCAACTCTCTCCTGTGCGTGTAACGGTGGAGTTTGGACTGGCGAGCCACCCATTGGCTGAAGGTTGAGAACATTCCTGTTTTGAAAGAGCACCGAAGTTGAACTTGTTCATCTTCAAATGGTAGGAGTGGAATTTTAGACTTTAGAGACATTGGATTTCATTACTTCCTGGATTCTTGGACTAAATTTATGAACCGCCTGTTTTTTTTTTGTTTTTTTTCCTTCTCAAAGAATGATTCTGATTTGTTTGTTGCAAGCAGTGGACTCTTGTTAAATTTCGAGGTGTTCAGACTGAATGAAATTTTGTTTATTGGGTGTTTTAATATCTTTCAGAAACTTTCTTGAGGTTTATGGGTAAATAATCGCTGAACAATTAAACTAAGATTTAAATTTAGGAACAGAACAGTTAAAAAAAGAAAAGGTTGATTATAAATTAATGATAAACTGCTTTAAAATTTAACCTGTTGAATTCGATATCAACGAGGTAGAAAAACAGAAGGGAAACGTCAATTTACTTTCATGAGTTATATTGCTATAAGTCTGTAAGGAAAAAAAAGAACGTGGTACAAATCCTTATTATTGAATGCAACTAACCTAATCTATTGTATACTGAGTGAGGAAACAAAACCGTTTTTTTTTTTGTTGTTGTTAATTCACTGTTAAAATATAATCTTTCTTATTCGTACCTCAACCCCCGTGTCTGAGTGGTTCACTGCTGTCGCACATCTCTCTCCTCGGACGAACCTAGACTGCTGAACTTACTGGTCCATTGACAAAATAACTTGAAAGATATTAGGGTGGCACGTGTTACAAAAAGTGGCGAGCCAGCAGCCAGGAGAGCGATTGCAACAGCAGTGGCTGATTAGAGCAGCTGAGTTTTCTAGAAATAACATATTGAACAGAACTTTAACATCATGGATATCATTGAGAAAGAGAATGTAAACATCTCAAACGCAGTTATTGTTGGCGGTTTGACACTAACAGAGGCAGACACAGACTTAGAGTCATGGCTTTTGAGATATGGCAGTATTAGTCGAAATCTTCTCATTGATGACCCGAACTCTGAGTTCCATCATCATGCTATCATAGAGTTTACCTGCAGCTCTGCAATGAAAACATTGATGCCCCTGTTGCCTCTAACAGTTGTTAGTATGTCAACCCCAGGTACCACTTTTATTGTGCGTGCTTTAGGTTGCGTCTACCCTCATGTTGCTAGTGACAGTGCTGCTAAGGGGTATCTGGAAGAATTGCAAAACATTGCTAGTATAAGTGGCAAATCAATTGAGGAAATACTCCAGGCGGAATTACTGAAAATTAAATTCGGCCCCTCTCTTGTTGGGCCATCACCGTCTTCAGGTGAAAGACTTGAATACTCAAATGCAGCAGATTTTCAAATACATGATAGCTGCACAGTCTACTCACCAGATGGACAGTTGTCCCCAGCCATACCACAGAATGTGATCCCTGAACAAGTAGCTACTCTTCCATCGCAAAACTCACCATCTCATGAAATTGAATACACAAACTCACAAAACCTGGCCAAGGAAAAGTCTAACCATGGAACTAGTCATCCCGCAGTCACTGTGTCATCTCATCCAGCACTTTCCATGAATATAATTGATCCTCCCAGTGTACAAAAGGTAGTAGTTGAGCACATTGTCCGAACCAATGACACAGCTCCATCATATAATACCTCGCTCCGCCTCAGGTCCTTCTCTGGAAAGGTTCCTAGACCTGTTAATGAACCAGACTTTGACACTTGGCGTGCAAACGTCGACCTCCTACTGACAGATCCTTCTATTTCTGACTTGCATCGGACCAGGAAAATACTAGACAGTTTGCTTCCCCCAGCAGCAGATATTGTTAAACATGTATCACCAAACAGCTTACCTGCAGTATATCTAGAGTTGTTGGAATCTGTTTATGGCTCTGTAGAAGATGGAGACGAGTTGCTAGCCAGGTTCATGAGCACTCTCCAAAATCATGGTGAGAAGCCTTCATCTTACCTGCACAGATTACAGATTCTCTTGAGCACAGCAATCCGACGAGGTGGCATATCTGAAGGTGAGCGAGACCGCAGTCTTCTTAAGCAGTTTTGTCGTGGCTGTTGGAACAATGCTCTCATTGCCGATCTTCAGCTGGAAAGGAGGAAAGTTAACCCTCCTTCATTTGCAGAATTAGTAGTTCTTATCCGCACAGAAGAAGATAAGAATGCTTCGAAGGAAGAAAGGATGAGGAAACATTTAGGGCTAAACAAGCTCTGTCCTGCCCCCTCAAAGTTGAGACTGTCAACCAACCAGATATCTGCACACCCATGTGAAACACAAGATGACCAAGCTGATACATCTCTTGCAAAGCAAGTCTGTGAACTTCAAGCTCAAGTTGTTGCTCTGCAAAAACACTCAAGCCAGAAGGATAAGACCAAAAACACGAAACCAGATGAAGTGAGTACACTGAGAAAAGTTGTTACCGAGTTACAAGCCCAGATTACAGCCATGCAAACTGCAGCCACTTCAAGAATGAAGAGTGATGAGCAAGCAACTGAAATTTCTGATTTAAAGAGGCAGATCGCTGATTTGAAGGTTCAAATAACTGCTCCTGAGATGTACAGACACCATTCTGAGAAGTTCCTTCAGTCCAAAAGCAGCACCCAACACACACGACCTGAACCAGGCACAGCAGAGTGGTCTAGAGATGGTAGACTGCCTGATAGTAGACCTCGTCCAGGGTATTGTTTAGATGCGGGGAAGATGCGCATCTTGCCAGCAGCTGTAGTAATGGTCCTGATCCTGCTAAAGTTGCAGAGAAAAGGCGCAAGCTGAGGGAGCGACAAGCCCAGTGGGATGCCCACCACGATGCAGCTATGAGACCTTTAAACTGAGGATGGTCTCTGTAGAGGGGCATACAGAGACTGGACAGGGAAATAATTGCCCTAAGGAATTTAGACACCCGTCCAACCGAAATGCATATGACACATTCCCATTAAGGAACTTACCCAGAGGATTAGTAGGAGTAAAGTGCACTGCCCAAATTACTGTTGGAGAGAAAAAGGTTTCCTGCCTTCTGGACACAGGGTCCCAGGTAACCACAGTTCCCTGGTCATTCTATGAAGAACATTTGTCAGATAGTCCTCTTAAGTCATTGGATAACTTGCTGCAAGTGGAAGGGGCGAATGGACAAACAGTGCCTTATCTCGGATATGTGGAACTAACTCTCAAATTCCCCAGAGAATTCCTTGGAACAGAGACAGAGGTACCTACTCTAGCCCTGGTAGTTCCAGATTTGATGAACGCACCTCAAGTTCTGATTGGCACAAATTCATTAGATGCCCTTTACTGTAACTATGTCCAGCAACCAGTATCCTTGCCTCAATCTAACTCCCATGGTTACCGTGCAGTCCAAAAGGTTCTGGAAGCAAGACACCGACAAGCAAGTTCTGATGTAGTAGGCTGGGTGAAATTCAAGGGACATGTTCCAGAGTTAGTACCTGCGGGATGTACAGTAGTCCTTGACGGACATGTTCTGGTTGACTGCCATCCTGTTGATAAATGGGTAGCCTTGGAATCACCAACTTCACCCGCCTTACCTGGAGGGTTGCTGGTTGCCAGCTGTTTGCATACCTTACCCTGCAAGAGGCAACACCAGTTACCAGTTGTGTTGAGGGATGAAACCCAGACCGACATTACCATCCATCCCAGAACTATAATCGCTGAAATGCGGGCTGTCCAAGAGGTGATGCAGAGTAGACAAACAAGTTCCAGTGCTGTGAATGAAAAACTACCTGCTCGTTCCAATCTCAAATTTGACTTTGGAGATTCCCCCTTGACCTCTGAGTGGAAAAAACGGATTACAGATCAATTGAATAACATGCCCGAAGTCTTTGCCATGCACGACTTAGATTATGGTCATACAGAAAAAGTAACTCACCGTATAAAGCTTAATGACGAAACCCCTTTTAAACACAGGCCTCGACCAATCCATCCTCAGGATATTGATGCAGTGCGGAAACATTTACAGGAGTTGTTAGCTGCTGGAATAATCCGAGAGTCAGAATCTCCCTTTGCTTCCCCCATAGTGGTTGTAAAGAAGAAGGATGGTTCTGTACGTCTGTGTATTGATTTCAGAAAGCTAAATACACAAACCATTAAAGATGCATATGCCCTGCCGAATCTGGAGGAAATCTTTTCAGCGTTGACCGGTTCAAGATGGTTCTCTGTCCTTGACTTAAAATCGGGATATTATCAGATCGAAATGGAGGAAGCTGACAAGTGTAAGACTGCCTTTGTGTGTCCCCTGGGGTTCTGGGAGTTCAATAGGATGCCCCAGGGGATCACCAACGCCCCTAGTACGTTTCAAAGGCTCATGGAGAGATGTATGGGTGATTTGAATAGGAAGGAGGTGTTGGTCTTCATCGATGATCTGATAATTTTTTCTGAAAGCTTGGAAGAGCATGAGTCAAGACTATTGCACGTTTTAAAACGGCTGAAGGAGTATGGACTAAAACTGTCGCCTGAAAAGTGCAAGTTTTTCCAGACGTCTGTTCGATACCTTGGTCATATTGTATCTGGGAATGGAGTGGAGACCGATCCAGTGAAAATTGAGGCCCTTAAAACCTGGCCAAGACCTAGGAACCTCAAGGAATTAAGATCCTTCCTGGGGTTTTCTGGATACTATAGGAGGTTCATTCAGAATTATTCTAAGATGATAAAACCTCTCAATGACCTTACAGTAGGATATCCACCTCTTCAAAAGGGTCGGAGACGAGGGAATGAGAGCAAACAGTATTTTGACCCAAAAAAAGAGTTTGGGGACCGATGGGATCAGTCCTGTCAACAAGCCTTCGACATGATCATTGAGAAACTCACCTCCGCACCGGTCTTGGGATTTGCAGATCCAAAGATTCCTTACATCCTGCATACTGACGCCAGTACTACTGGGCTTGGGGCAGCCTTGTATCAGAAACAAGAAGGACAAATGCGGGTGATCGCATTTGCTAGTAGAGGGTTGACGAGAAGTGAGACCAGATATCCAGCTCACAAACTAGAATTTCTAGCCCTTAAATGGGCAGTTACGTCGAAGTTCAGCGATTACCTGTATGGAGCAGAATTTGTGGTTGTAACAGATAGCAACCCTTTGACTTACATTCTGACATCTGCGAAGCTGGATGCTACCAGTTATCGCTGGTTGTCAAGTCTGTCCACCTACAATTTCAAGCTCCAGTACAGGGCTGGAAGTCAGAATTGTGATGCAGATGGGCTTTCTAGACGTCCACATGGCGAGCTTTTGGATGACCTTGCATCCCAGAAAGAGAGGGAGAGAATAAAACAGTTTACCCTTCATCATTTAGATGAATTTGGAGCTGAGGGTTCTATTATCCTGCCAGAAGCTATTAGAGCCATCTGTGACAGACATCAAATTGGAAAGTTCCCGGATGAATGCAAATTGTCCAATTCTTCCATTGCCCTTGTTGAGTCCTTAGCTCTGCATGCAGATGTCCTACCTGAAGAGTTTGAACAGGAGAATGGGCATGGCCTTCCGGTTATTCCTTACCTGTCCAATGAGGAGTTAAGAAAGCAGCAGAGGATGGATCCTGACCTTAAATTCATCATTGATAGTTTGGAGCTGAATGAGAAGCCTTCCACTCTAGGGAACCAGTCTCTCACTACTAATTTGTGGATAAGGGAGTGGAATCGGTTAGAATTAAGAGATGGACTGCTTTACAGGAAGAGGCAAGATCAAGGAAACACACTCCATCAGTTAGCCTTACCTGTGGCTTTGCGAGGAACAGTGTTGAGGAGTCTGCATGATGACATGGGGCACATGGGTATGGAAAGGACTCTTGACCTTGTCAGGACCAGATTCTTTTGGCCAAAAATGTCATCATCTGTGGAAGAGAAGATTAAGACATGTGAGAGATGTGTACGTAGGAAAGCATTACCAGAGAAAGCAGCTGAGATGGTGAACATCAAGACTACTAGACCGTTGGAGTTGGTCTGTATGGACTTCTTGTCTTTAGAGCCAGATAGGAGTAACACCAAAGATATATTAGTCATTACAGACCACTTCACCAAATACGCTGTGGCTGTGCCTACCCGGAACCAGAAGGCGCAAACTGTGGCTAGATGCTTATGGGAAAACTTCCTAGTACATTATGGGTTTCCAGAAAGACTGCACAGCGATCAAGGACCGGATTTTGAGTCACGCCTGATCAAAGAGCTGTGTCACATTGTAGGCATACACAAGGTGAGAACTACTCCTTACCACCCGAGAGGAAATCCAGTGGAGAGATTCAATAGAACCCTTCTCCAGATGTTGGGTACTCTTGAGAACAAAAATAAGTCATGCTGGAAGGAGTATGTGAGGCCCTTGGTACATGCTTACAATTGCACTCGAAATGATGTGACTGGATATACTCCCTATGAACTAATGTTTGGTAGACAACCCAGGCTGCCAGTTGACTTGGCCTTTGGTCTGCCAGTGAATGGATCGACTACGTCTCACTCTCAGTATGTGAGGAATCTGAAAGAGGGTTTAAGGGAGAGCTATGAGATTGCCATCAAGAACGCTGCAAAAGTGGCTCAACGTAACAAGCGCAGATTTGACAAACATGTGGTTGTTTCTAACCTCGATTTGGGAGATAGAGTCCTTGTGCGGAATTTGAGACTGAGAGGCAAGAACAAGCTGGCAGACAAATGGGAGTCAGATGTTTATGTAGTCGTCCGGAAGGTTGGAGATCTCCCAGTGTATGTAGTCCAGCCTGAGGGAAAGAACGGTCCAGTTCGCACTCTACACCGTGACTTACTTCGCCCTTGTGGGTTTTTATCTGTGAACGAAATTGAAGAGTTGGGTCCTCTGAATGTTCAACGTAAACCTATAACCAGATCTAACTCTGCTCTAGAAGCTGCTCACCAAGAACATCTAATGAGCGATCAGTCAGAATCTGATGATGACTCTCTTGATATTAGAAGTTCAAGACGCCAGTTGGAATTCATTAAAACAACTGTCTTACCTTCTGAGAGTCCCATGGTTGTAAAGAACTTACCTGCTGTGGAGTCCATTGAACCACCCCCTGTTGTGGTGAACCCTGTAAAGAAACCTTACCTGACATTAGACTAGAAGAGTCAACAGATAACCAACAAGATAATGACAGTGAGAATCACTTACCTGTGGTGAACTCTGCTGATTTCAACACCAATGAAGCGGATTCTGGGAAAGATGGAAATATGGCTGAAGGGGAGACCAGCAGAGGAGTGCTGGAATTAGACCCTGTGGGTGATGAAGTTCAATCCAGTGATCAAACACCACCTACCAAAACAGCTTCAAGTTACCAACCAGTCATGGATGATGACCTAGGCGCCAATGGCCCTAGACGTTCTAAAAGGCAGTGTGGACCTCCTAATAAACTTGAGTATCATAAATTAGGAAATCCCTTGACATTGGTCATTCAGTCCCTACTACAAGGTTTGAGCTCTGCCTTTACCACTTCATTGGAAGAAACAAACACCCACTAGTCATCAAACCTTTGATGTATCGGATGCTTTCCCCACTGTAGTGACGATTCAACCTCATCCATGCCCGAGGACGTGCCTGAATTCAGGGGGGGAATGTGTAACCCAGGTTACTAGTGATTAGTAGCAGAGAAAATAATGAAGCAAATATGAGATAAAATATGTATCTGTGACCTGAATAAAATATTTATAATCATAAATCTTTATAAGTAAAAATATATATATATTTATATTAAGGATTATAAACTCATCCAATGAAATTGCATTTTGAATGACGTCATTACGTTTTCCGCTATCGCGGCAAATTACAACGCAGTGCGCGTTCCAGATCCTTCTTTTTTTTCCGTGAACTTGAGAGGAGAGCAGATGGCTGTCGCTGATCCAAGAGATTTAGTGCTTTCAGAATTGAAAATAAATGACGTAAGATCAATTTAATACATCCCTATATCGTTATACATCAATGATATAAAATGTAGTATTTTTGTAACTGCAGAACCAGTTGATTTATCTCGTGTAACGTTCTTAACGCATGTTGGTAGCGCAGTTTTAGCGTTAGCATAATGCTGATGTAAATTATCTTACATACATATTTCTAATGAGGACTGAGAGAAAAGGCAGGTGTGTCTGAGGGTGATATCTTCTAACGTGGATCATTGGGAGTTTTCTGGATTTTTCATATACATTTGAATTGAGTTTCCTTGGTGAGTTGATGTGGTTTCATTTTATTTCCTTTACAATATGGGTTAAGGTTTTGTTAAAAATGTGTTTCATAAATTAACCATTTATTTGGTGTAGTGTAAATGATGGAAACAGACCTAAGAAGGAAATAGAGACAACAGTAATGGTAATTCCTGTGAATAGCAATAGTTAATATGCTTAGTGTGTCAAACAAAGAAATTATACAAGTAACTGCATAAAATTAAAGTGCAATGCTTATTGTTAAAAAGAAATACCACAGAAGGAAAAGAAAAAACTTCTACAAGAAATTTCATACACAGAAGTATATGAATTGTATATTGTTTATTTGAAATTTGTGTTGAATCAGTATATACATTGTAAAGTGATGATTGATTATTTATTTATTTATTTATTTATTTATTTTTTTGCCTTGTCTATCAAGGCCAGGTTTTTTTGTTTTTGTTTTTTTTTCTCTCTCCTTGCTGTTCCATGTGATGTTCTGTTGGGATGCTCATCTACTGCATGTGGCCTGTTCTGGATACGGATCAAGTGAAGTGTGAACCTTTTCCTGGATCGTGAACTGTCTCAACTCTCTCCTGTGCGTTGTAACGGTGGAGTTTGGACTGGCGAGCCACCCATTGCTGAAGGTTGAGAACATTCCTGGTTTTGAAAGAGGCACCGAAGTTGAAACTTGTTCATCTTCAAATGGTAGGAGTGGAATTTTAGACTTTAGAGACATTGGATTTCATTACTTCCTGGATTCTTGGACTAAATTTATGGAACCGCCTGTTTTTTTTGTTTTTTTTCCTCTCAAAGAATGATTCTGATTTGTTTGTTGCAAGCAGTGGACTCTTGTTAAATTTTGAGGTGTTCAGACTGAATGAAATTTTGTTATTGGGTGTTTTAATATCTTTCAGAAACTTTCTTGAGGTTATGGGTAAATAATCGCTGAACAATTAAACTAAGATTTAAATTTAGACAGAACAGTTAAAAAAAGGAAAAGGTTGATTATAAATTAATGATAAACTGCTTTAAATTTAACCTGTTGAATTCGATATCAACGAGGTAGAAAACAGAAGGGGAAACGTTCAATTACTTTCATGAGTTATATTGCTATAAGTCTGTAAGGAAAAAAAAGAACGTGGTACAAATCCTTATTATTGAATGCAACTAACTGAGGTTATTGTATACTGAGTGAGGAAACAAAACCGTTTTTTTTTTTTGTTGTTGTTAATTCACTGTTAAAATATAATCTTTCTTATTCGTACCTCAACCCCCGTGTCTGAGTGGTTCACTGCTGTCGCACATCTCTCTCCTCGGACGAACCTAGACTGCTGAACTTACTGGTCCATTGACAAAATAACTTGAAAGATATTAGGGTGGCACGTGTTACATGAGGGATTCACATGTGATAAATTGCAGGGCAATAGTTAGGCTGACAGAGAAGATTTCAGAATTAGAGACACGCATCCAAACTTTAATTGAGGACAGTAAAAGTGTTAGGCTCTAGATACGGCTTTGGATGCGTCTAGCTCAGGGATTCCTGTACATTTTTCAGTTCCGGTAACAGAGCCCCTGCAGCAGGGCAACTGGGTGACGGTGAGGCAGCGTAGTCGTGGGTCAAAACACCGCTCTTCTGTTCCGATCAAAACATTAAACAGGTTCTCCCCACTCAGTGATGCACCCACTGAGAAACCTGATGAAAGTGCTCCAGTTATTGGTGATGCTATTGTACGGAACGTGAATATAGAGACACCAGCCACCATAGTCAAATGTTTACCAGGAGCCAGAGGCCCTGACATCTTGGCAAATTTAAAAGTGCTGGCTAATGCTAAACATAAATACAGTCAGATTGTTATTAATGCTGGCGTTAATGATATTCGACTTCGCCAGTCGGAGATCACTAAAAATAACATTAAAGAGGTGTGTGAACTTGCAAGCACGATTTCAGTCACTTTAATATGCTCTGGTCCCCTCCCTGCTTACCGTGGTGACGAGATGCATAGCAGATTGTCATTACTCAATGGCTGGATGTCTAAGTGGTGCCCACAGAATAACATAGGTTTCATAGACAATTGGACGAGCTTTTGGGGCAGACCTGACCTGTTGAAAAGAGATGGTCTTCATCTTTCCTGGGGTGGCGCTGCTCTCCTCTCTAGAAATATGGCAAATAGTCTTAGTGTTTATGCTTGACTAACTGAGGTCAGGAAGCAGACAGACTGGCTAAACCGACCGTCTGCTAGCTGCCTCCCGTCACAGAGGTCAG
Source organism: Carassius auratus (assembly GCF_003368295.1). Lineage (NCBI taxonomy): Eukaryota > Metazoa > Chordata > Actinopteri > Cypriniformes > Cyprinidae > Carassius > Carassius auratus. The sequence goes on from NC_039265.1 coordinate 735,854, forward strand.
TTAATTCTCAGCACATAGAGACTCTTTCACCTAGATATCACACTATAGAGACTGTGTCGAGACAGAGGTGCCGAACCGCACGGGAGAGGCAAGCTCAAATTTAAAAACCTCTGGTGAGGGAGCATCACCTGTGGCAGCATACATTATACAAGAAGACTTTCGTAACTGCATAGTATATTCAAAATGGACCATACCGACCCACCCTGGTTCTTGTGCTGGAGGCCCACTCAAGGGGGCGACTCCCTTTAGTCTGGACCATCAGTAAGTCGGTTACTATGAACATAGAACCAACCGAAACATCATAGTTACAGCATAGGAGACTGTTTGCAAGAAGTTCCCACCTAACCTCGGTCAGGTGAAGAGCTGGTGGTTACAGAGGAATTAGGAAGGGGAGGATAAGGGCATATGTAAAAACCCCCAAAGACGAACGAGTAGATAGTAAGTATCACTATGATTCGGACAAGAACGCTGATGGCTCATCTGGATCAAATCTAAGAAAACTCTTTCTACAGGGTACAGGATCCTCTCATAACCGCTTTCAGCATTACCTCAATGTCGGCATAACTCTTCTGCCAAACCTGATGTATGTGAGAAGAAAATGGCTTCTTCCATTCCTTTTTGATCTCTGCATGGAGACCAGGCAGAAATGGAAGGCTCACCTGAGCTGGAGGGCTGCGGTCAGAAAGATAATGCTCGTCGAGGCAGCCTCACAGCGTCACTTTGTTAGCGCACTTCCAAAGGGAACCAGTTGATTCAGTAAAAACAAAAACAAAAACTAAACTAAAAACCAGCTAAGACCAGGGTGACAGTGGCCAAAACCACTTTAAAACCAGTTTGGGAGACCAAAAAGCAACCAATCAGCTTAGGTTGGCTTTAGCTGTATTTTCAGTAGGGAGTCTTTAAGGCTTGCTATGGCAGTAGATATTTTAAATACACAACAAGTCTTATTCTATAAACGTTTTCACACCATCAATGAAAGTCTATGGGATTTTAGGGGGTTTGATAGTCTGGTTTACGAAAACAGTAAGCCAGATCAGTTAGAAAAGATATAGCAACCTGGGTCAGACCAATTTGGTTGATGTAGCTTTAAAAGTCTAGGAGGAGATACATTTTAAAATTTGGTCTCAGAAGAAAAAGAAGAAGAAGAAGAAGTTTAAATGGGATTTCAGTAAGTTGGCTTTATCAAAACATGATTAACTATGATTAACTATGGCATTATGGAATATTTTGGCAAGATAGTATCAGTGACGGAAGGGAGTCCAAGATGGCACACTTAATTTAGAAATGTTCAATAATAAGAGAATTTTAACGTTGGTTGCAAGATATAGAACAATAAGTTCAAAGCTGATCGCACATTGCACGAGCATTATTTTTTTGTCTGCTTCAACCTCAACCTCGGATGAAAAAGTTTGATGGAATAAAGTCTATGCTTCATTTAGAGAGATACATGTTTTTACAGCAAAACCCACTGAAACCCAGCAAACTTTTGCATGCAAGGTGATTAGATTTGGTGATTAGATGTTGGACTTTTGCCTTGAATGTGACGACATGATGGCGTGGCACTTTTCATCCGGTGTGCATGATATCTTAAGTAAGTGGTTTACTATTGGGTTTAGGTTTCCTGAGCAACTTATACTAAAGTTTAATCATTGTATAAATGATCATTGGATATTTTGCTTCATTACAGTTAATCAGATAAGAGAGACAAGATCGCTCTGAATTAAGCCTAACATGCACTTCTGTGCTGGAAATACATGCAGCACAGTAACAGTGTCGTGACTACAGCTCGACAACATTCACCACATTAAACTTGTGGGTATGTGTACTATCATTTCTACATCTAATTAGCACAGGCCCAGTTCCAGAAGCAAATCACTAAGGGTGCTTCTGAAATAAGTGCTCTAGCCTTAATAATCTATTTTGTCATTTTTTTATTTTTATTTTTGTACCATCTATAGCTATGGTTATTATTACATGTTAATCATTGCAATTTCCATAGTAAACCTATATTAGCAGCATGAAATTCCATTTTAATATATTTAAATTCTGCCTGAATAATATAGCATAGAAAGTGCACCAAGACCACTCCCTTTATATATGGAAGCATATGGATAGCAAAATGTTTGAACAATATTTGATAAATGGCAATGCAATATGTAAAATGTCAATGCATTTCTTTATTTAAATGAATTAATTAATAATATAGTGCATGTTCCATGGCACCCGAACGTCACACACCTGCCATAAGAACACTCACTGTACAGTACAGCAACCAGACAATGTGATTGATGCCTGCGGTTTTTTATATTAAGTGATCTCACCTTTTCAAAACTCCATGCTGAACAAAAAACTCTTGGGTTCCGTGAGTGTATATTAAGGGGATTTCGACTCAAAACACCTCTGATTGGCCATTTTATTCAAGAAATCAACAGGTATGTCTGTAATTAGCTACATTGATCAACACTGCAAAAACACGTTGTAGAAACCTCTGATGCTTTCCAGAGTGCTAATACAGATACAGTACACACTATAGAGGGTATGCTGAATCTGTTTCGCTGATATGGTATAATTACAGCTTCAGCTAATGGTGCTTTTTATGTTACTAGTTGCTATATGATTAAATTAAATGAGATAAGATAAGATCATGTGAGATAAGATCATGATTGTTATCTATTAAATCAGTGCTTGTACAATACAAATCATTGCAAAGCAACTTTACAGAATTTTTTTTTTTTTTATTTTTTTTTTACAATATTTACTAGTAGTCAACCAGACGATAAACACTATTAACAGCAATTATTATATGATGCAATCACACTTGTAGCAATATTGGTTAGTTCTGTATGTTGTTTCAGGTTTAGCATCATCTGAAGTCCTCTGAGGGGTTGGTTTCCTCTCTTCTCAGGTGTTCTGGATCCAGACTGGAGCTTGTTTTATCCTAGTAACCACGGGATGTAAGATTTGGTGTTCATAAACATCAGATCCCTCACACCCAAAGCAGTTATTGTAAATTAAATGATCACAGATAATAGTTTTGATGTACTCTGCTTGTACT